>NC_137015.1:22347724-22642724 GCF_032717465.1 Coenobita brevimanus | reverse complement strand
CATATCTCCAACAAGCACTTCGTTCCACTCTCTCCACTACACTTAAGCATCTCTGCATACACCTCATCAACCCCAGCTGCTTTCACATTATCCAGCCGCTTCACTGCACTCTTCACCTGTGCGAGTGCCACGCCTCCTGGTACTGCATTCATTCTCTGCACACCCACCAAACCAACTATAATTACAGCCGCTCTGCTCTCTCTATTCCCATTCATCAGGCATTCAAAATATTCTTTCCATCTGGTCCTTACTTCATCCCCATGGGTTAATAATCTACCACCGACATCCTTCACACCATCCCATTTCTTTCCACTTTCACTTCTATATTTCCACACCTCTTTCCAGAATAACTTCCTATTTTCAGAGTAGTTCGCATTCATTTTTATTTCTAGATCATCATTTACCTCCTTCTTTTTCCTCTCCACTAGTTTCTTTACGTGCTTCTTACTCTCAACATATTCAGTTCTTATTTCAACTGAACCCCTGTCTTCTAACCACTTTAGCCACTTCTTCCTCTTTTCCTCCACTGCTCTCTTAACCTCCTCATTCCACCATGCCGTACCTTTCTTCTTTGTTGTTACTCTTGCCACACCACACACCGTTTTAGCATTTCTAAGCAGTCCCTATATGCATTCTACATGCTGTCCAGATCCATTTCATTCCAATTCACTGATTCTAACTCCTCCTCAACTTTTGTCCTGTAATCATCTGCCACATCTTTGATCCTCAGCTTCTCAACTTTCAGTCTTTCTCCCTGACAGTTCCTCTCTCTCCTGATCCACCTCACTCCTCTCAGCTTGATCTTGCTTACCACAATCATATGGTCTGACAGACCTCCACATCGTCCTCTCACGGCCCTTGTATCAGTAATCATTCCCATCATCAACATCACTACGAGCACGTAATCAATCAGGCTTCTTTCAACACGATCGCTGTTTCCTCTATACCCTGTATACTTATGTGCATCTTTGTGCTTGAAATACGAGTTACATATGCACAAGCTCCTCTCCTGACGCATATCCTTTAGTCGCTTCCCATTACCATTTGCTCCTGGTACTCCATAACAACCCATTATGTTATCCTCAGGACCAGTGCCTACTATGCCATTCATATCCCCCATTACGATTAATTTATAGCTCCGGGGCATTTCTCCCACTACTCCCAGCTCATCCCAAAACCTGTCTTTCTCACTCCTGTCCTGACACGGTGCATATGCCACAATCACTGCCACTTTCATATATATATATATATATATATATATATATATATATATATATATATATATATATATATCCATCCATCATCCAATCCTACATTGCCCCATGAGGAGCGTAGGAGCCCGGGGCTAGGCAGTATGTCCCGACATTTAAGATGAGAGTGACCAGCCTCACTCATCCCCGAGTGGCATTACATGAACAATCAACCCCAACCTGCCCTTGGATATAAACCTTCACTGGCTCAATCCGATTGGAGCCAATAATTACCTACTAAACCACCAGACGCCAAAATTTGGTTATATGGTTACCACCCAGCTTAGCATATGGTTTCCTGGTGCACAGGAACCATTTGGCTTGTCACTCAGTGTAAAGTCACCCACAGGCTGAAGGAAGTGGAAAGAATGAAGGAAAGAAAGACAGAAGAGAATGGAAGGAAAGAAGGATGGAGAGGAAAGGGCAGACACCCGAAAGCAGCACTACATCGAGTGAGTGGATGGTGAGCGCCCCCACCTACCACATATATATATATATATATATATATATATATATACACACACAGTAATTCCTCAGTTATCTGGATGTCCATCGTCCAAACTATCCATTATCCAAACGCTGTGATCTGGCTACTTGAAACATGATTTATTCTTTTTTTTTTTTTTTTTTATTTAATCCGGAGAAAATGCTTGCGTCCGGGTTGAATTTATGGTCATGTGAACATTTTCTCCCGGCAGAACCATTTTTTCATGTCACTGCAGGGTATGGCCCAGCAGAGGTGATTGCTTGTCTGTCGTTGATGGGTCTGCTTGACCATGGTAAGTGTTTGGCTGTGGTTTATAGGTCTGCTTGACCAGGAAGATTACAGTAGTGTAAAACACCAGGAATAAGTGTGATATGATGTACTATAGTGGCCTTGTACAATGGCTCTCAAAGTTAAGGTACAGTATGTATGAGGGGGGGTGGGGAGAAGTCCATTATCCAGACTTGCCTTTGGGTCTATTACGTCGGATAATCGAGGGATTACTGTATATACTTTTTTTATACTAGAGATGGATACTTTCACATGGTGTCTCTATTATAGCCAGGCAACTCTGCTGTCTGGTTATACAAACGTCCCCCATCTCTGTCTGTCCCCCGAAAGCAGGATAATGGACTGCGGAAGAGGGGTTCTCAGTCTGCAGTCGACTGGGTTCACGTCAAGATAAGCCTGGTACAACAACAACAACAACAAATATGAATCTTTTCCATGAATACCTCGAAGATGCCACACCTCTCTTATACCAAAAGTCAGAACAAGAATACGTTACATCCTTGAATACTGTACTGTATAATAATCTTTCGTGATTTTGTATTAATCCATTTCTCACAAATCATTCCAATGGCCATGTTTTCTGTATTCTTCCCACCGCATGGCCTCTAATTCTTTCAGTTATTTAGTAAATCCCTGCTGTGTATAAAAATAACCTTGCAGGGAATTATTACAAGTCAGATTCCGTAGTCTGGAGATATTTATTACTTTCTTATTTATTCCCTTCCCTTTTATCTTTAATAGTGAAGTATTATAATGAATCATTATTTCATTACTTGTTACTTCAGGTCCCTAAGCAGAATATCCAACCCTTACTGTTTGTTGGTACACTTACATTTTAGGCTATTTTGTACCATAACTTAAATATATATATATATATATATATATATATATATATATATATATATATATATATATATATATATATATATGCTTGTCATGATTCACTGCTTCATTAGTTCTGTTAATACTTGCTACTTGAGGTTCCCGAGTGAATGTTTCAATCCCTGCATTATTTTGCATCACAAAAAATGCCAACTTAGTATAGCAGAAGTTTTGCACTGTCCTTAAAATGACTTCATTCTTACAGCCTAATGAAAAGATAATGAACATCAAATTGAGAATGAAAAGTTGTAAACTTGTAATTGAATTAAAAATGGAAAGCTTTTAGTTTAGTAGCCCCAAAAATACCATGAACCATATATAGTAATGTGAAAAAGTAAGCTCTAGACTAAGAGGTGGGAGAAATAAAATGATGGTTTTAAATTTGGAAGAGGCTCAGGTAAGAATAGTATATTAATTTCAGAATTCATTAGAGGAAATTGAAAACTAAACTATGTATATTTATTGCATTGAAAAATGAATAAACTACTGCAACAGTGGATATCTTCGTGATCTCTGCTTGCAAAGTTATCAACCAGGGTGTTAAAGTTAAGATTTTTAACAACTTCCTTCTTCTGAGGCCATAAGTAGCAAGTCACTAAGCGATCAATTCTCACTGAGGTTCTTAGATCTGTCTTGACTAAGCTAAGTACTAAAAAAAAAAAAAAAGTCGTTCATTGCCTGCAGTAGTTACTAGAAGGGTGATAAGAATTTTGATAATTTTCAGTGTTTCTGAATACGCACAATTTGATGGTTTGAGTTCATCATATAATTCAAACAGATGCTTCGGCTTGTCGCTCTTACCTAGAAAATGTCTTTTTGCAACAGATATTTGGGAAACTAGAATAATTTGTAAGACTGTACTATAATAGAAATATTCTCATATTCTAGAAAGTTTCTGGAATTGCAATCAAGTGCATTCATTGCTTCTATTAAGGGCATTTTTGTTTGATGCGAATATTAAGCTCTGAGAGAAACTTGTCTATCAAAATAGGTTCTTTTGATTTCAGTCTTTGGAGCAATACAAGTATTCTCCTCACTTCTCCCTAGCGCTGAATCAGTTAAGAAGCTCTTTAGTCTTGATGATACCTTCTGAATTCTCTTAGATATGCCCAACTGATTTGAATTTTCCAAGTTGGTATCAATTACATATGTTGAAGCAAAATCTTTAGCTTTGTTAAAAAATATTGGAGAAAGTCTCGTCAGTTCTCAAGACCTGCAATTCTTTGCTAGTTGACTGTATGAGAGAGCAAGCTTCAGATAGTAAGGCTGCCTTTGCTGGAAGCTGATCTGACAAACTATTTGTAACTCTAAGGATTGTTCAATAATATGTAGATCCATTACGAACCTGAAAGACTCTAACTTTTTGTACAGTCCAATTGCTTCTGCTGCAGCTTCTGAATCAGAACCCTCTGAAACTGTGTGAAGCATTGATAGCAAACTTCCCTAGCGAAGCTTAACCTTTGATACTGACCTACAATAGTAAGACCATCTAATTATTGCAGGTCTTTCTAGTGTCAAAACCTGAAGATCTTCTGCTTTCTGTGCCTCTATGAAAAGCTGGTTCCTTGTGTTACTGTTTGTAATAAATGTGTAAGGTGTGTTGATAACTGAAAAAAATGATGAGAAGCCACTGGTATTCTTTATGCAGTCTCCCAGTACTAAATTCAGCCTGTGTGCATGGCAATGTATGTACACTGCCTGGTGAATTTTATCCCTTGGTCTTGCTTGAACCCCGCTAAAGCATCCACTTATCACACTAGCATCATCATAACACTGAGCCACACAGTTGGACCAAATTAAACCAAATTGTTCTATCTCCTTGTCGGGACTTTGGTGAAAGCTTTGCCAATGCACTCGACATCTCAAAGGCTTTCGATCGAGTCTGGCATAAATTTTTTTCATCCCTACGTGAGTGGGGTTGGTGGAGGATTAGTGCCCCTCCCTGTAAAACAATTAACTCTAAGCCCTTGGTCACCCCGTTGGGATACATGGCGTCTGGCAATGAATGAATGAATGAAACTATCTATCTCCTTATATATGAAATCAGCTAAACTTGCAGCATCAACCTTTTCCATGTGATAGGTTCCAGTGACACGTTCCTACACAATATCCTCACTAAAGTACCGCACAAAAATAGCCATCTGTTCTTTTTTTGACATGTCTTTCGTTTTACCAACCATAACTGAAAAGCACTTGGCTTCTTGTGCTTCAGCACAAGTTATGTCTTTGATATGTCTTCCAATAACTGATATCAACTCATTCTGGTACTGAGGACTTGTTTGATGGCCATATCGTCGATGTAACTTTTATTTTAGAGAGGGATTTGATTCAGCAATTAGGTGAAGAATTACTACAAAATTTCCTAAATTCAATGGCTCACCACCCTCATTATGTCCACGAAAAGAGAGGTCCGTACTTCCTAAGATGAATAAAAGGTTTTAATGATAGCCAGAATACAGTACAATAAAAAAGGCAGCTTGATGCTGAAGTTACTGTAACTGAACAGCGGGCTTGGAACTTATGTACACTCGTGATCACTAATCTCTGACCAGAGAGTTTGCCAAAGTCGTGGCCAGGCATAGGCTACACAGTCAGACACATTCCACCGTCGTTTCAGAAAGGTTTAGTGCTTCAATGAACAATTTTCTAAGCATCACTGAAGCACTTTTGTTTCACATATTATATTACTTTCTCAAGTAATATCTGCATGGTAAGAAATAGACAAATATGGTCACAGCTCTTATTTTTAGTCTATGATGAGTGCGTAATATTTGATTTTGATACACTGTTTTATTATCTGTTTATTATTTCACTGACCTGTTTCTTGAGGCGAGCCTTTAACCGAGCTGTTAATAGGTGATATCCACGATTGCCACAGCAGCCGGCATTCACGCGACATATTCTAAGTAAGAATGCTTTATAATACTTATATCATTGACAGAAATTTACTATTACTACTACTTTGAGCTGAATGTTTTTCTTTAGTGATAACAGGCCCCGTAGCCCATAGATATAAATAAGCCTAGATGCCACATAACTCTACGTTAGATGCGTCTGCGCGGCCGCCATCTTGGAACGGTTGAGGCAGAGATGTCGTATTCCTGACGATGATCAAAGCTGATCACCATTTACCTAGAAATGCAACAGCATTGTGCAGCTTTTGGGTGTAGAAAGCGTCGGAATATATCTATGGTGACACTGACAGCATGAGCGGCTCAGCTGTTTGGTTATGCAAACGTCCCTCAGCTGCTTGTCAATCCTCCGAAAGGAGGATGGTGGGTTCCAGAAGGGAAATTTAAGCCTGCAGTCCACCGAGTTCACGTTTCAGATGAACCAGGAACCACAACCATTACCTCCACAACAACAGCCACCACCACAACCACCACAACAGCAACAACAACAACCACTACCACCAACACCACCACAACAGCAACAACATCCACATCCACCACCATAACAACAATCACCACCACAACAACAATCACCACCACAACAACAAGCACCACCATCACAACAACAACCACCACCATCACAACAACAACCACCACCATCACAACAACAACCACCACCACCACCACAGCCACCAGCACATCAACCACCACCATCACAACAATAACCACCACCACAACAACAACAACAAAAACCACCACCACCACAACAACCACCATCACTACAACAACCACCACCACAACAACTACCACCACAACAAAAACCACCACAACAACAACCACCACCACAACAACAACAATCATCACCACCACCACCACCATCACGATAACCACAACAATAACCACCACCACAATAACCACCACCACCATCACCATCACAATAACCACAACAATAACCACCACCACAATAACCACCACAACAACAATAACAACCACCATCACAACAACCACCACAACAACCACCACCACAATAAAAACTACAACAACCACAAAAATAATCACCAAAACAATAACCACCACCATAACAACAACAACCAACACAACCACAACCACCACCACCACAAGAGCAACCACCACCACAACAACAACAACTACCACCACCAACACAACAACCACCACCACCACCACCACAACAACCACCACCACCACAACAACAACCACCACCACCACCACAACAACAACCACCACCACCACAACAACAACAACCACCACCACAACAACAACAACCACCACCACAACAACAACAACCACCACCACAACAACAACAACCACCACCACAACAACAACAACCACCACCACCACCACAACAACAACCACCACCACAACAACAACCACCACCACCACCACCATCACCACCACCACAACAACAACCACCACCACAACAACCACCACCACCACCACAACAACAACAACAACAACAACAGCCAACACAACCACCACCACCACCACAACAACAGCAACAACGACAACAACCATAAAAAACATCTCCACAACCACCACCACAACAACAACAGCAGCAACAACTATAACCACCATCACAAGACCTGGAGCGGTGGCGTCTTCACCGTGGGTCTACCCCCCAGAGGCTGTCGAAGAGAGGAGGAGGACAGCATGGGGGCCAAACCACCGCAAACCCCCCCAGCCCCTCACGGGGTTCGAGTACCTGGGAGTGGCTTCGGTTGCCCGGGCAAGTACCACATCTCCCAACACAACACACACAACAACACCGTTTTTTCTACACCGAGAAATGACTCCCCGGCTGTCATTTCTCGACGACTTCTAGCCGAGGACATTGAGAGCAATCCAGGACCCACCAACAAATACATATGTCCAACATGCTCAAAACCTATCACGTCGAGCCGACAGACAAAGCGTTCAGTTCAGTGCAACTCCTGCAAGAACTGGACCCATTACACCTGCACAACACTTGCATCCAGAAAACATTACACAAACACCTGGACCTGCTCCTTATGTTCCTTCCCCTCACCCATCAACCCACTTTCCAATCCTACTCCTACTTCCTTCACACCTCCACAGCCAAACCCACGGACCCTTCCCACACCATCCAGTCCCCCAACTCCTCCCATTCCAACCCATCCTAATCCACCTCAACCCTTACATCCATCACAACCTCCTCCTACCCCTTCCCCTCCACCCACACCACCTCCCCCCCCGTGCTGCAGCAGCCAACACACATTGCACACACAACATAAACATCCTTCAGTTAAACATAGATGGCATAAACACCAAAATACATGAACTCACATAATTCATCAAACAACAGAACATACACATTGCCATCTTACAAGATACAAAACTACACAGAGCACAGAAAACACCGACATTTCATAACTTCACCACCATCCGACAAGACCGGGCCGACGGCGGTGGCGGTGGACTCATCACCCTGGTACACAAATCCATCAACTTTGCTGATGCCAGTGCACACACAAAGTCACTACTCCCCCCACATGACACCGCAACAGAAATACAATCAATTAAAATACGCACTGGTAACAAATCACACATAACAATCGTTAACACATACATTCCCTCCAATCGTCCCCCACAGTACCACACAATTACTCTCCACAGATACACCCCATCACTAACATACCCAACATCATCCTGGGTGGTGATTTCAATGCCAAGTCGTCGGCCTGGCATGTCAACAACCCTGACACAGACAGAGGGCTGGTACTGCAATCCCAGACAGATCATCTTTTCATACTGAACAGTCTAGACCAACATACCCGTATCCCACACCAAGCCCTCTTCCTCCCATCATCTCCAGACATCACCTTCTGCTCCCCAAACCTCGCTCCCACCACATCATGGAGAGTGGTCAAAACCCTAGGCTCTGATCACCTCCCAATCATCATCACTACCAAAACCAGAATCACCCCAGCTGGCCACAAACACACATACACTAATTATAAGAGAGCCAACTGGGAGGCCTTTGTAACTGAAACAGAACATTTCGAAACACTAAACAGTACACCCATCACAAACATCAACACTGCTGTGCACACTTTCAATACTATCATACGAAACGCAGACAAAAGACACATCCCTAGAGGCAACAGAAAGAGACACAACCCCAACTTCACACCAGAAATTCAAGGACTCATCAGACAACGGGACACACTGCGACGCTCCCCAACACCCCATACACAAGACACCATACAACAAATACAAGAACTCAACACTCAAATAAACAGCAAAATATCAGAATAGCAAACACTAAACTGGAAAAATTACCTCCAAACACTTGACCACAAAACAAACATCAGCAAACTTTACAAAACACTAAACAGCATCACACTTTCCAACAGCAACACCACACAATCACATGCTGCCATCACAACAACAGACACCATACCCTCAAACAAACAACAAGCAAACACTCTCATCAATCACTTTTCACAAGTCAGCCATCTAACCCCCCATCCGGAAGACCGACGTATCATCAGACGTAAGAGACAGTTCCCCACAGACCCAGACTACGCACCTTTCACTTACAACCAGACGAAGCACATCATTAACAACCTCAAGCACTCATCTGCCTGTGGACCAGACAACATAAGCAATATTCATCTTAAACACCTAGAACCACAAGGCATACAAGCACTCACCAACATATCAAACTACAGCTACTCACACAACATAATACCCAACATCTGGAAGCATGGCAATATCATCACTATCCCTAAACCCAACAAAGACCTCACGTTACCCTCCTCACATCGCCCCATCACACTCCTCTGCACCCCCTCTAAAGTCACTGAAAGACTGATACTACAACTAGTCACACCTCACATTCCCCTAGCCCAGTCCCAACATGGCTTTAGGCCACTACACTCCACAAACACCCTTCTTACAGACCTTACACAGAGTGTTTTCGATGGCATGAATTCAGCTAGGCCACCACACAGAGCACTCCTAATCACACTAGGCATTAGCAAGGGTTTTGATGCCATCCCCGCTACAACCTCACAAACAAAATACTCAACACAAACATGCACAATAACAAAAAGATGGCTGGCAAACTACTTAGCAGGCAGATGTGCACACGTAACATTTGCCGGTCAGTCTTCTAACATCAGAAACTTCACAAACGGCGTCCCCCAAGGATCTGTTTTGTCCCCTACACTCTTTAATCTATACATGCACGACATACCCACACCCCACACACCACAGATACACATAGCTTCCTATGCAGATGATATAACACTTACATGTACACACCAAAACGCAAACACAGCTGCACACATCATTCAACCTTACCTCAACACACTACACGAATGGTTCACCACAAACAGGCTCAAAATAGCACCAGCCAAATCTACAGTGACTCTTCTCACAAACTGGACAGCAGAACACAGTCACATCCCACACCTCACCATAAACAACACTCCCCTACCACACACACACACACACACACACACACACACACACACACACACACACACAAAATCCTTGGTGTAACATACAATACATCAATGTCATTTAAACAACACATCACAAACATTAAAAATAAAATAACACCAAGACTCAATGCTTTGAGGTCACTTGCCCATAGAACATTTGGACACAACAAAGAAACCACCACCACAGTATACAAACAATACATACGTTCAGTGATGAATTATGCAAGCCCTGCCTGGGCTTTTAACCTCACCAAAACACACTACAACACTCTACAGACCATACAGAACAAAACCCTAAAAATAATCACAGGCTGCACAGCTACTACACCCACAGACCACCTACATCAAGAAACCAAAGTCCTCAAAGTCAAGGATCACCTAGATATGAGAGGCACCCAGTTTCTTGCTGCAGCATCCACAAACCCACAACATCCACTACAGTACATGGCAGCACATCCACCCACACCAAGGAACATCAAAACAACACCCAGCACACGATACCATACACAAATACTGTCATCTCTTCCCCCTCGCCCACCTCAGGCCAGCTTCCAGAAATATATCCACACTCAGATCACTCGCCGCTCCATTCAGTCACTTAAAGACAACACACAGCTGCATGCACGGCCTCCTGACATCCACCTTTTGAATCCTATCTTCCTCGTGAGGATAGGGTCCACCTGGCCAGGCTGAGATGTGGGCACCATCCAGCCCTCTTAAGCTACCAGAAAAGGCTGGATGACTTCGTCGCTGATGCCTGTCCAGGATGCAACACAGCACCCCATACTATTAAGCATATTATGGAAGACTGCATTGCACACAATCACCTACGCCAACAACACAACATACACTCTTTGAGAGCTCTGTGGGAAAGCCCGGTCTCGGCCATGGCCTTCCTAAGGGACTCGGGGCTGTTTGGCCAGACTGCCTCGGGAACAACTACTACTACTACCACCATCACAACAATGACCACCACCACAACCACCACCACAACAACTACAACATTCGCCACCACACCACCACAACAGCAACAAGAACCACAATCACCACCACAACAGCCACCATTAAAACTACCATCACAACAACCACCATCACCACAACAACAACCACCACCACAACATCCATCACCAATACAGCAACAACCACAATTAACACAACAACCACCACCACCAGCAACACAATAACCACCACCACCATAACAACAACAAAAACCACCATCACCACCAACACAACAACAACAACAAAAACAACCATCACCTCCACCACCACCACAGCAATAACCACCACTACCACTACAATAACCACCATCACCACCACCAGAACAATAACCACCATTACCACCTCCAGAACAATAACCACCATTACCACCTCCACCACAACAACATTCATTTTCATAGTCTGAATTCACTGTAAAAACAGCTCTACTATTACTTGCTTGACGGCTCCAACATGGCGGCAGCCAAGACACATTGCCGCTGTACTGAAGAATGGGCTATGCGGCATCTAGTCTTATTTAATAACATCTATGCCGTTGCCATCCAGTGGGAATGGTTGCCCTATTCCTACGCGACGTCTTAGCTGCATGCCCTTCTGGTCAAAATGTGTGCCAGTTAATGCCGTTAACTCAGAAATAATTATTACGGTATAATATACCGTAAAAACATGTGCCACTATATGTGGATATTGGAATCATATATTATATGATGTCAGTACCCACATATAGTGGCACATGTTTTTTTTACTTCTTGGAAACTTCTAAATTGGAGACTGATTGAAGAAATGTTGGCCCCTGTCAATAAACACAGATTATTATATTATGGAGGAGGAACCATAAGAATATGGTAATATCAATGATACGAGGAGTACTACGGTTCAGATCACCTGGTTACAGTTCTTTGCCCCGCCCACTAGTGCGGAGGCTGTGTTCAAATGCGTGGCTCGTGTGTGTTCATAACACTGCCCGCAATGCGTCCCTGGTCAGTGATTTGTAATCATGAGTGTACATTGACATCCTTTAATATACCTAGTAAATTACTGTGATTATTACACACACACACACACACACACACACACACACACACACACACACACGATATATTTTGCTGGAGCTCCCGTTTCATCAGCCCTCAGGACTAGTTCCTGACCATCCCCCTTTGCTGAACTTTTTCAGTGTCTCAGTTACACAGAGAGTAGGCCAGCATGCTCTCCAGTACAAATTTCTCTATCTATCTTCACCAAACTACATGCACAGTACACACTACACTTCCTATTCAAAATTAACCAAAAATGGCGTCGATTCACCCAGCCTCGGAGTCCCCAGGGGGGGGGACCATAAATGCCCCCGCCATCTGCCCCTCTCCCGGTGACGACTCGAGGTGCCTGGAACCACTGTCTGACTCTCTTCTTCTTCATTTCTGCAACATTCGCGGCCTTTCATCTAACTTTCGCTCTGTTGAGCACCACCTCTCCTCCTCTAAACCTCACCTTCTTTTTCTAACGGAGACTCAGCTGTCTGAGGCAACTGACAGCAAACCCTTTTCTGTATCCTCCTACTTTCTCTATACTCATTTCAAAGCCAAAGGTGGCTGTTGTGTATACATACGCAACGACTTATCTTGCTCTCGTGTTCCTGAACTTGATTCTTCTGAATTCTCCACTCTCTGGCTTCGGCTTTCCTGTCATTCCCTGACTAAATATATCTGTGCTGTTTACTTATCCCCTAATTCTACTGACTATCAAAAATTCTTCGACTATCTTACTTCTACGATGGAACACATTCTATCCATTTCTCCTTTCTCTGAAATCTCCATTCTTGGAGATTTCAGTGTTCACCACCACCTTTGGCTCTCCTCTCCTTTCACGGATCCACCTGGTGAACAAGCCTACATCTTTTCTATCCTTAATGACCTAGAGCAGCTTGTACAGCACCCTACCCGTATCCCTGACCGCCTTGGAGAGAGCTCCAACATACTTGACCTCTTCCTCACAACTAATCCTTCTGCTTACACTGTTAATCTTTTCTCTCCGTTGGGCTCCTCCGATCACAACCTTATTACCTTAACCTGTCCTATCACTCCAGTACGGCCTGCGGACCCTCCAGGGAAACGTCGTCTCTGGCATTTTGGAGCTGAGGACTGGGAGGCCCTCAGGCAGTACTTCTTTGATTTTCCCTGGAATGATTATTGCTTCCATGGCCGTGAGCCATCTGAGTGTGCCTTGCGCATTACGGAGGTTATTCTCTCGGGCTTGGAAGCATACATTCCTTTCTCATATCCTTTGACTAACGCAAGAAAGCCTTGGTTTAATCACGCTTGTTCTAATGCTGTCCGCAACAAGGAGAAGGCCTACAAAAGGTACCGGAGCCAACCCACCCCTGAATCACATAATCTTTACGTTTCTGCCCGGAATCGTGCTAAGTCTGTTCTTCGCTCTACTAAAAATAATTTCATCCATACTAAATGCTCTCAACTCTCCAACTCGAATTCTTCTCGCTCCTTCTGGCACCTTGCCAAAAATCTTTCTAACAACTTTACCACATCATCCTTCCCTCCTCTTTTCTACTCTGATGGTTCTGTAGCTATTTCTTCTACTGATAAAGCAGATCTCTTCGCACAGACTTTCTCCTCCAATTCCACCTTAGACGATTCCGGTGCTGTTCCTCCATCACTTCCCCCCTCTGACTTCCTCATGGCTGACATTAAAATTTCTTCAGTTGATGTATTTTCTGCCATTACTGGCCTCAGTATTAACAAGGCATATGGGCCTGATGGGGTCCCTCCTGTTGTTCTCAAAAACTGTGCTTCTGTGCTTACACCCTGCCTAGGCAAACTATTTCGCCTTTGTCTGTCAACTTGTACCTTTCCTTCTTGCTGGAAGTTTGCTCTCATTCAGCCAGTCCCAAAGAAGGGTGACCACTCCCAACCCTCCAACTATCGTCCAATTGCTTTAACGTCTTGTATTTCAAAAGTTTTCGAGTCAATTCTTAATAAAAAAATTTTAAGGCATCTTTCCTATCACAACCTTCTTTCCGATCGTCAGTATGGGTTCCGTCAGGGACGCTCCACTGGCGATCTTCTCACCTACCTTTCAGACTCCTGGTCATCCTCCTTTCGGGACTTTGGCGAAAGCTTTGCCATTGCACTTGACATCTCAAAGGCTTTTGATCGAGTCTGGCATAAATCTTTAATTTCCAAACTGCCCTCCTACGGTTTCTATCCTTCTATCTGTGCCTTCATCGCTAGCTTCCTTTCTGGTCGTTCTATAGCCGCTGTCGTAGACGGCCATCGTTCTTCTCCTAGATCTATCAACAGTGGTGTTCCTCAGGGCTCTGTCCTATCACCAACTCTCTTCCTTTTATTCATCAATGATCTTCTAAGCTGTACATCTAACCCTATCCACTCATACGCTGATGACTCCACCCTTCACCTTTCCATTCGGTTCCCGCAACGCCCATCTCAACAGTTACTTCAAGAAACAAGGGATGAGGCTATGGCACACCTAATGTCTGACTTGGCTCATATCTCTGACTGGGGTAAAAATAATATGGTTGTCTTTAATGCATCTAAGACTCAGTTCTTACACCTATCAACCCGACAAAATCTTCCACAGGTATACCCACTAATGTTTAATAACATTCAGATTAATCCTGCATCATCCTTGAACATGCTTGGGGTTTCATTTACTCGGGACTTATCTTGGAAAGATCATATTACATCTCTTGTAAAATCTGCTTCCAAGAGATTGGGTGTGCTAAGCCGACTCCGCTCTTTCTTTACCCCTGCACAATTGTTGACTCTATACAGGGGTTTTATCCGCCCCTGTGTGGAGTACAACTCTCATGTGTGGGGAGGCTCCCCACATACAGCTCTTCTCAATAGGGTGGAGTCAAAGGCTTTTCGTCTCATTAACTCTCCTCCTCTTACTGACTCCCTTCAACCTCTGTCTCTTCGCCGCACTGTTGCATCTTTATCTCTTTTCTATCGCTACTTTAATGGTCACTGCTCCTCTGAACTGTCTGCTTGCATTCCTCCACCTCTACGACGGGCGCGTAGCACCCGTCTAGCAGCAAACTCTCATCCCTTCTCTGTCCAACTCTCTAATGCAAGAGTTAACCGTTACTCCCAGTCTTTCATTTATGCAACAGGTCAGCTCTGGAACTGTCTCCCTCTGTCTGTATTTCCTCCTGCCTATGATCTCCAGTCTTTCAAACGTAGTGTGTCCAGGCATCTCAAAATGATCGGATCTTGAATTTGGCTCTCTATTGTATTTTGTTTTTCTCTTGGAGGGAACTGTTACTGCGGGCTCATGGCCTTTGGTTCCTTCTTCCTCGCATAAAAAAAAAAAAAAAACATAGTGAGGCTACAAATTTTTAATTTCACGGTGTTAACCGTATCTTTTTTTTTTTTTTTTCATTAATTGTACTAGATTTGGAGGCCTCATCAGAAAGCTTGGGGGAGGCGAGCGCCCCTCGCTGCCCCCCCCCCCAAATGACGCCCCTGGCAATCGGCCTCAAGTTACCAAAAATGTTGTTAATTAACACGTCCATATGTTATATTATGTGGTAAATGCGGCGGGGCATTTCCGTGGAGTTTCATGTCTGCACACACACACACACACACACACACACACACACACACACACACACACACACACACACACTATGTGTGTGTGTGTGTGTGTGTGTATATATATATATATATATATATATATATCAGCAGCAGCAGCCATAACTAGTCCACTGCTGAACAAAGGCCTCCCCCAACCTTTTCCACGAAGTCCTTGACTGAGCCAATCTTTGCCACGTTTTCCCTGCAAATTTCTCTATCTCATCTCTCCATCTCCTGTTTGGCCTTTTTCTGCTACGCTTACATTCTCTTGGTGTCCAGTCAGTCAACCTCTTACTCCATCGGTTATCCCTTAGTCTTGCTATATGGCCTGCCCACCTCCATTTCTGTTCTTTTATAACTTCTATAATATATTTGACTTTAGTCTGCTCTCTCACCCAAGTTGATCTTTTCCTGTCTCTTAAAGACATTCCCAACATTGACCTTTCCATTGCTCTCTGAGAACGGATTAATTTATTTTCCATTGATTTTGTCAGTTGCCAGGTCTCACAACCATACGTCATAGCTGGAATTATACATTCGTTATATACTTTTCGTTTCATACAAACTGGCAAGCTACTTTTCATAATGTCTCTATGTTTACCAAAAGCTTTCCATCCAATTGTAATGCGTCTTTTTATTTCGCTATCATGATCTGTTAATTTTAGTATTTGTCCCAAGTAATTGTACTCCTCAACTTCTTCAAGAATTTCATCGCTTATTCTGACGACGCTCTTTGGTGTTTGTGGATTAAACATTAGTTTTACTCCGGTTCATCTTCAGTCCTACCTTCAGACTTTCTCTGTTCAGGTCATTTAACATTTCTGGCAATGCCTCCGCTGTTTCTGAGATTAGGACAATGTCATCTGCAACTCTCAAATGGTTTAGCTTTTCTCCATCTATGTTTACTCCTTTGTTTTCCTAGTCAAGCTTTCTGAAAATACTTTCTAGGCATGCTGTAAATAATTTTGATGAAATTGTATCTCCTTGACGCACGCCCTCCTCAATTTTAATTTTTTCTGAGCCCTTATGTAATTTAACTGTAGCAGTTCCCACTTTATATATGTTTTCGAGCAGGTTTACAATGTTCGCATTCACTCCTTGTTCTCGCAATGAATTTATAATTGCTATGTGCTCCACTGAGTCGAAAGCCTTTTCGTAATCAACAAAACCTAAGCAAAGTGGTTTATTATATTCAATAGTTTTCTCAATTAGCTGGTTCATTGTATGTAGATGATCAATGGTCGAATACCCGCTTCGGAATCCTGCCTGTTCACGAGGTTGGTTTTCCTCCAAAATTGTTTTTATTCTGTTCGTAAGGACTTTAGTGAAGAGTTTGTAAATGACTGATAATAAGCTAATGGGTCGATAGTTACTAAGATCTTTTAAATCACCTTTTTTCTAGGGTAAAATAACTATTGCATTACACCATACTTTTGGGAATTCTCTTCTGTTTTATACAGTGAGTAAATAAGTGAGCAAGCCTATTTTGTACTTCTACTCAGGCATCCAACAGTAAATCTGTTACTATTCCATCTTCTCCCTTAGCCTTCCCTCTTTTCATATTTTTATGACAAATATTTACTTCGTTTGGTGTTACCTCAGGTTTTTCACTTGTATCAACTGAAAAGTTAGCTATTGGTACTACTGTCTTTGATGCATACAGTTCTTTGTAAAATTCTTCAACTCTCTTCACCATCTTATCTCTGCATTTAATGATTTCACAGTTTTTTTTTTTCTTTCAGTGATGTGATTTATTGCTTTCCTAGTGCCATTTTACTTCGGACCTGCTTCAGACTTTTTCCATGTTTGATGGTTTCTTTGATCTGATCCATGTTTTTCTTTCTTTTTTCTTCTATTTGTCTTTTGTTGATAAGCTTATTTAATTCTGCTCGTTCTATTTCGTCTTTCTTTGTCTTTACTTTCATTTCCTTTCGTTTTTTCATAAGCTCGAGTGTCTTTTCTGAATACTTCTTGGCTTTGGTTGTATTAGGTTTTCCTACTACCTCTGCTGATTCTCTTAGCTCTTTTGTTAGTCTGTCATTCTGCTCATCAATGTCACATTCAACATTACTTAGAGCCTGAAATCTGTTCCTTATTTCCAACTGAAAGGCTGCTTTGTTTTCGTTTACTTTTATTAGGCAAATCTTTTTATCTTTAATCATCTTCTTTCTTTCACTTCTGAAATTGAATCTTGCTGTGCAACCCACCATTCTATGATCACTGCCTATATTTACTTTGTTGATAACTGTGACGTTTGTGATCGTGTTATTCTTGTCTGCAATAATAAAGTCGATTTCATTCTTTGTTTCTCCATTTGGGCTTCTCCAGGTCCACTTTCTTCCTGTTCTTTTGTGGAAGAATGTGTTCATTATTCTCATGTTAAACATTTCAGCAAAATTTACCAGCATTTCTCCTCTTTCAATCCTTTCTCCCACTCCAAATTTTCCCATACATGCTTCTCCATTTTTCGACTTCCCAACCTTTGCATTGAAGTCTCCCATGAGTATAGTATATGTTGTCTTTTCTTCTTCCATAATCTGGGAGATGTCATCTTAGAATGTTTCTATTTCTTCATCTGGGCTTTGAGAAGTTGGTGCATATACTTGTATGACTTTCATGGTATACTTTTTGCATAGTCTAATGGCAACAAATGTTGCTCTGTCAGATACACTGCTGAATTTAACAATGTTGTCTGCAAGATTTCTCTTAATTAGAAATCCTACACCACTAACTCCTTCATTTTCCTTTCCTCTGTAGTAAAATAGGTGTTTGCTGTCTTCGAGCTGAATTACTTTTTCTTCTTTTCTGCGGATCTCACTCAAACCTACAATATCCCAACTAATGTTTTCCAGTTCAGTCATCAGGTTATCAAGTTTGTAATCTTCTGCGAGGCTTCTTACATTGTATGCATAGATCTTCATCGATTTCAGTTTGTTTGACATCCAAGAGTCTAATTTTCCAACACAGTGCCTACTCACTTTCAGTGGCACACTGCCCGTAAGCACAGGAGGCAGTGTGGTTGGACCTTTAGCAGACGATGATCCAACAGGAACGCCTGTCAAATCATTTGCAATAGAACTCATGTTTGGTTGGAAGGATTGTGGCAAATAATCTCACCTCCCTGCCACATTGCTTCCTGTGAGATGTATTATTTTTTTGCCACCTTATTCGTCATATTCGGTGGAACCCTATATATCTATAGGGGGTCCCATGGTCCACGCCGTCTAAGACGGCATCTCGTATATCTACAAGGCCTTCCCCTATCTGCCACCCGGGGACGCGCCAGGTAGCAGTGGGCTCCTGCCCCCGGATATATATATATATATATATATATATATATATATATATATATATGTATGTATGTATGTATTGTCTGGCTGTCAGGCCATCCTCTGTGGAAATCAAGGGGGATGCAAACAGCTCTAACAGGTGTAACTTCTTACGACAAATTTACACATTTTAAACGTGTACATCACATTAGCTAAAGTTGCTCCTCTGATGGCCAAGATTATTATTAATCAGAAATACTCAACATGGTGGAATAATGGTATCCAATTACCGTAGAATTTTTTACTTCTATAACCATAATATTAGCTATAGCGGGTCGGATGGATGCATGAGTTGGTGGGATGGGTAGGCATGGTTGTTGGGTGGGTGGGTAGTGAGAAAATGGGTTCATAGAAAATATAACCCAGGGGAAATGGGCCCAAAGATAAAATGGGAACCTAAGGGTCTTCTCCCACATCGAGTGGCCATCCAGGGTCCCAAAAAATGCACGATCACAAGGTTTTACCCAGGCAACGCCAGGTACCCCTTCTAGTGGAATCTAAAATCTAAGCTCAAATTCTATCTCTATCTATATACTTAGGCTGCTTTACCCCAAGGAAAGGGAGGTAGCCGAGACAGGACGACACACTCCCCATTTACTCATCCATTCAAACACATTCATTCGCATCTTAGCCCCAAGGGGGAGAAGGGACAGATCCTCACCACACCACACCGCACAAGGGTCAACTGCGCAATGCAATCAGTGACACCCGCAGCAGAGCCCGACAGCAGAACTGGTTTACCCCTGCCACATCATAATGGACCCATCCCCTTACCCGCAGCTGACCTGACTAGCTGATCAGACCAAATGAGGGAGAATATCTCCTCAGGGCTGCGTCATCACTTATTCATTCACAATTTCTCTCCATTTATTTCTGTCACGCACAGCCACTCTTCCTTGCTCAACAGACATCCCTCTCGCATCCAGCACTCTCTTCACACTGTCCATCCATCCTATTCGTGGTCTTCCTCTCAGCCTTACACCTCTCACATCAGATCTAGTAATCTTTTTCACCAATCGCTCATTATCCATTCTCTCCATATGCCCAAACCATCGCAACACCCTCTGCTCAACTCTACCAGCCATCTCCCAAACAACTCCAGTTCTCCTTCACACTTCATGATTTTGCACTCGATCCATATGCGTCACTCCACACATACTCCTCAGACACCTCATCTCCATTACATTCAAACCTTTCCTCTCGGCTACAAACATATTCCATGTTTCAGCCCCATGTAATGCAGTCGGTACCACAACACCCTCATACAACCTTCTCTTTACATCCATTCTAAGCGCACGACATCTAAACACTTTTTTCATTCCCCCCAGCACCTTTCCCACTTCATTTATTCTAAACTTCACTTCTGCATCTATTCTTCCATCCACAGCAACATGTGACCCTAGATATTTAAAATACCCTAGCTCCTCAAGCAACTCGCCATTCAAAACTATATTTATCCCCCTACCATCTACCAACCTCGTACACTTCATCACTGTACTCTTATTCTCATTTACTTTCAATGTCCTCCTTGCACACACCCTTCCAAACTCCTCTACCAACTGTCTCAATCTCTCCTCTGAATCAGCCACCAGTGCAGTATCATCTGCAAGTACGTAGGAGGACTACTGGGCCTTGAATGCAGGCTGCGAAAGCCTATGCCCAGAGTCGGACACATAAAAAAAAAAAAAAAAAAAAAAACAGCAGCTGCTTCAGATTCCACTCTCCACCATCAACATTCATCAGACTCAGACCTCCACCTAAAACTCTTGCATTCACCTCCCTTACAACACCATTCATGTAAATAATAAACAACCAAGGCGACATCACACATCCCTGTCGCAGACCCACTCTCACAGGAAACCAATCACTCACAGCATTTCCCACTCTTACACACGCTCTACTATTTACATAAAACCTTTTCATCCCTTTTAGTATCCTACCATCAAGTCCATACAATCTTAAAACAGTCCACAAAGCCTCTCTATCAATTCTATCATATGCTTTCTCTAAATCCATAAATGCCCCAAACACATCCTTGCCTTTCGCTAAATACTTTTCACACACTTGTCTCACAGCAAACACCTGATCCACGCATCCCCTCCCTCTCCTAAAGCCACACTGCTCATCATCAATCACTCCCTCTGTACCCTCTCTAACTCTCATAATTAACACTCTACCATACACCTTACCTACAACACTCAACAGACTTATACCCCTAAAGCTAGTACATTCATACTTATCACCCTTGCCTTTATACAACGGGACCACACAAGCACTTGCCCAGTCAATTGGCACCATATCTTTCACAAAGCACACATTCAACAATCTTACTAACCAGTCAACAGTAGTCACTCCACCACCCTTCAGGCATTCCACAGCACACCCATCCATACCTGCAGCTTTCCCTGTTTTCATCTCCTTTACTGCCTTCTCCACTTCCTCCTTCGTGATCAAAGAATCATTCAGCTCTCCCAACACATTTATTCCTTGCACCCTTCCATCCACCACAATCTCAGCCACACTTTCCTCCTCTACATTTAACAATCTTTCAAAATACTCTGCCCATCTCTTCCTTACTGCATCCATCTCAATTAACATCCTTCCATCCTCTGCTTTTACTCGTTCCTCCTTCCCAGACTCTCCCTTTCGCACCCTTTTCTCCTCCTTCCAAAACATTTTCTTATTCTGTTGAAAATTGTCAGCCGCCTACCCCACCTCTCATCTGCTGCCACTTTAGCATCTCGCACAGCCCTTCTCGCCCTATTCCTCCTTTCCTTATACCTTTCATATGACATCTCATCCTTCCTCTGCAGCCACACTTCATATGCATGTCTCTTCTCAGCCACAGTCATACTTATTTCCTCGCACCACCATTCACTTCCTTTTCTTACACCACCACCCACACGTCTCACACCACACACCTCTTCTGCATGCCCCATCACAGCACTCTTAAACAACTGCCATTCCTCCTCCACGCTGCCATTTTCCCGATCTTTCACTGCGTTCCACTCATCTTTCAATTTCTCCTGATACTCTATCTTTTTCTCTCTTTTATCCAACTCACTCACTTTCAAAGCCTCCCTGCCACACCTAACCCTCCTAGCTCTCACCCATCTCTTACCTACTCTTAACTTTCCCTTTACCAGGTAGTGGTCAGACATACCTCCACCCTCCCCTCTCAGAACTCTCACATCCAACAATCTTCCTATTACATTCCTAGACACAACCACATGGTCCATCAAAACTCTATCAGCAACCCTTCCACCCTCCTGTCTCACCCATGTATACTTATAAATATCTTTCTTCTCAAACAGCGTATTTCCAATCACCATCTCTCGCTCAACACACATCGCTATCATTTGTTCCCCATTTTCATTTCTTCCAGGCACACCATGCATACCAACTACACCTTCAACTGCTACATTTCCCACTCTAGCATTCAGATCTCCCATCATTACCACATTCACGTTCACTCCAAAACTCTGCAGACACTCATCAACATCATGCCAGAAAGACTCCCTCTCTTCTTCATCCCTTTCACTACCAGGCCCATATGCACTCACAAACACCCACAACTCACGTTCAAATTTCGCTTTCACCCACATCAGTCTCGATGACACCTCCTTCCATTCAATCACACACTGCTGTACTTCCGGACTCACTATCAAGGCCACACCTTCTCTTGCCCTTCCTCTATCAACACCTGACAATCTTCCATTCACACTTCCAAACATAGACTCACCCTTCCCTTTCATCTTCGTTTCACTCAAAGCTAATACATCCAACTTTCTTCTCACAAACATTCTCCCAATCTCCCCCCTTTTAGCCTCAATCGTACTACATCCGCGCACATTCATAGACCCAATCTTCAGGGTACGAGGATAACTCAATCCCCAATCCCTTACTATGGCCTGTCTCTTTTTAGGAACTAAAAAACAGAGGAGGGGGTCCCTAGTCCCCTCACCTCGCCCCTTTCAGTTGCCTTTTACGACACGCAGGGAATACGGTGGCAGTATTCTTCCTAACATAACCTGGCCGCAGAGTAGTAGTACCATCCCATAGTGCGGCCAGATTGTCCCCCCCCCCCCGCCACAGTCAGTAAATCCACCGTCAGTTATGGAAATCCCAGCCTTGTGGGGTGACGGGTGAGGCCAGATGTCAGAAAATAGGCCAATGAACAGACAAAGGCTGGCAGTCCTCGACCTAGATAAACTGAGTTTTATTAAACACTGAAAAAGTAAAAATATCTTATATCCGGTTGTTGTAAACAATAAATACACGTTGTATTATTCCTCTGTCCTGGATCGGAAGCTATGACCTAAATTCTGCAGTGAATCGTAATTAGTAAAGTGTTATTGCTTTCACACAGAGACAGGATAACTTCCTATACTGTGGAGTTTATGTCACCACCGAGGTGTTGAAAATGGCCTAATAAAAACAGTTAATTTTTGAAACGTCTGGTAATGTAGAGGAGGAAGATACTAGCCGGGGTGACGGTCAGGTGTCGTGTTCTTGGTTTAAGATCTTAGAGACACATCTAGACACACTGATTCTCCATCTCGAAATGCCACCAGAGGCTTATGCCCCATCACCTGTGCCCTTAGGCCCTTCAGTACGGTGACGTTTTACTGTAGCGTATTGCTTCGACATCTACACAATTTGTATTCAGCTTAGAAGCAGGGGAAGAATCAAGAACAGTAAATAATAAGGAAGGGTAAAATTTAATGCCCCACTACCCCTTTAAGGTTATAGGAGCCTGAGATTTGACCACTACAATTAATACATTACAGGGCACATAGACACATTGTACTCCGTACTATATGATTCAACTGAGGGAAACCCCTGTCCTCTAAAGGGATAGGAATACGTGATTCACCTATACACCTGCCAGCATCACGATTAAAGCAGAGTACAGACGCTTTTGGGAGATTTGAAAAAGAAGCAGTCAAAGCACACGACTGCTTCAAATACCTGACAACCAGGCGTCAAAAGAATTAAAAAAAAAACATCATCATCATCACCATCATCATCATCATCAATACCATCATGCCTACCTTAAACCACTACCATTGCCGTTTATTTTATGGCCTGATGTCCGAGTAATGTCCTGCGCTCTGTTATGGATGCCTCACTTTGGGCGGCTCTGGTTGCCGGACTTATCAGTAAGTGAATCATAAACATCATCATCATCATCAGCAGCAGCAGCAGCAACAGCAACAGCAGCATCGTCGTCGTCATCTCATCTCTTATTATCTTTTTACTTATTTTTCTGAACATTCTCTGTCCAGGTTCCCTAGTGATTGTGTTCGTTTTGCTGTGGCTGGAAAAATACAAGGAAGCACAAAAATCAATTAAATATTTCATAAAAACATCATCATCAGCATCACGCCAACCATTACTGCCACTTGTACTGTACATTAATTTTATAGATTTATTTGTAAAAATTTGTCTTTATTTTGGTCAGGTTCCCGAGTGGTGGCGTACGCTCTGCTGTGGGTGGTTCACTTCGGGTGGCTGTGGCTGCCCATCCTCGTGCGGTGGTTCATACACGCAGTCTGGATTTACTTCGATGTGGCAGAGATGTCCCTGGTTAACTCTGTCGCTTTTGGCGGAATTTATCTGTTCTCATTTGTTACTACTGCGCCGGGGAGACAGGTGAGAGAGAGAGAGAGAGAGAGAGAGAGAGAGAGAGAGAGAGAGAGAGGAAGATATGCAAGTAGGTCGATATGTAAAGGGAGAGAGAGAGAGAGAGAGAGAGAGAGAGAGAGAGAGAGGGAGAGAGAGAGAGAGAGAGAGGAAGATATGCAAGTAGGTCGATACGTAAGGAGAGAGAGAGAGAGAGTTTTTTCTTCTTGACCCTCCCATTTCCTTCATCTGTTAATATACTTCATCACCCTTTTTCTCTCCTTCCCTCCAAAGATTGTATACCATTGTATTTACCGTCCTTCTGTCTTCCTACCGCCGTACATCCTCTCTCTCTCTCTCTCTCTCTCTCTCTCTCTCTCTCTCTCCACATCCGGTTTCATCACCCCTTCGTCATCTTCTGCAGTTCTACCATCTGTTTTCTTGCCTCTGCACTCTTATCCCTATCTCTTCATTAACGATAGTTAACGTCTTTTGGGTGGTGATCCTTAAGCAGTTGGTGCTGGCCGGGATTTACCAATACCCCTCAGATACGGACATACTTATGACCAACGTTACAAACAGCTAAGGAAAGTCTCAGCGGTGGATTTTCTGACCGTTCTCGGGCCTTCGTGGGCTACGCATTTCCATGGGCCGAGGTTAAAGTCACTGTGTCGTCATAGATCACCGTAATGGTAGCGGAAGCAACCAGTCACCAAACAGCGAGGCGGCTGGCTAGTTTACATGTGAGGCGATGGATCGTTCTTCATAGGCTACTAAATGAAAACGGTGATGCTTGGTTCTTGTGTACTTTATGATATTAGAACTACAATTTATCAATTATTAGCATATTGTAGTAGTCTGGTTGCTAGTTACCTAAATTGTAGATAAATATAATTTAAGCATGGGCTAGTGAGGCAAGCTGTGACTTGCCCGTTAAACTCACTGTCTGTCTCCGACCACGGCCTAGTAAAACATCAACCAGGTGGACAGCTATAAGAAGCCTCCACCGCGCATGGTGTCACGGTCACCACTGAATCAGGGGTCCGCCAAGGCGCCAACCCGTGCTACATTTCCACAACGCTGTGTTTATATTCGCTTTGTTTGTTTATTTCCTAAATATTATTCTAAACTACTTATGATTTCATCACCCAGTGAAAGATTTTCTTCTTTAAGATGGTTTTCCTCTTCTAGTCTCTTTACTGCTTTAATTCTTCCTGTATGTTGTGATACAGGTACTCTTCGTTTTTGTTGTACAAGCGCTGTCATGTGCTGTACCTTCGGTACCAAAGCTTTTTAACACCTCTGTTAATGTTTTCTTCACTCTTCGTTTCTCGGCTCTTTCATATCTCTCATTCAGCTCCTCTGATACTCTGATCGTTGAAACAATGATAAGCATAACATTACACCACTTAAGCAATTTCATGCCTTTCCATACAAATAATAATGATCTCTTCAGTAAACATAACTGTATCAGCTAAGAAATGCCTTACAGCACAAATGTTGCTATAACCACACACACATTTCTCTACCTTCACAAATAATTCCGTGCCCACACAAATAATGCCACACCCTTACATGTATTGCCGTACGAACAGTACATTCACAAATAAGTCTGTGCTCGCACAAATAATGCCAAACCGCACACATACGAGTAATGTGGTACCTTCGCAAGCAATGCTGCAGCCACACACACACACACACACACACTGTCACGGGGGGATGTGAAATTATGAATTAGTAATGCTGGATGTTACTTGAAAATAGAGACAGGAATTGACTTGTGAAAATCAAACAGTAAGTTTTACTTTATGCCGATTCTCTAAAGACAAGAATTTATAAACTTTCTCAACAGCACACGGCAGAGACTAATTACTCACGAGTGCTGTTTGTAGTACTGTTAGCCTCTCGAGAAAGTGATTCCACCCCTGACATTCAATAACTAATACTGATAATAATAAACAGGTTCTTGCTGGTGCTTTACTCCTGGCTGGCACAACGGATTAAAATTTGATACAAAAGAACTGGCCTAAGTACCAGTTATTTATAATGTAAAGAGTTTGTGCAAACTAGGAGCGGCAACTAAAATAAGCTTAATGTGGAGAAATAAAACACGAGTCTAATTACATTATGCTCAAGGAAAAGAACTGTAAATTTATTTATTACAATAGAATAAACTTACGTTACATGAATCTCAAAATGAATTCAAGAGAATACACTCACTCGCTCATTCAAAAGCTAATCAAACTTAAGCCTAGAAAAACGACCAGAAATACTGGTCAGTGGAGGGGAGCCGAACGAGTAGTCTGGGCGCCTGTGATGAACATCAAAACGCTGCTATTCACTGTAAGCCCACTTTGCCAATTCACCATCTAGGTGGAGATTCAGGAACTCGCTGTATAATGGAGGTGCTGCTCTACACTGGGCACAAACAGTCCTACCCTCAAGGTGACTCAAAGCTGACTAAGTTCAAATTAGGAGAGGGGGCGAGAGATGGCCGTGTTCACCGGAAGTAGGGCGTGGCCTAACTTCAACGGTCAACGGAAAGATGGTGAACGATATAGGCTCACAATAAATCACTCAGTGAAAGCACTAATGTCGTGGATAAGAACAATCACTTGTGAAACAGTGACAAATGTTCTGAAAACCATCCCGATTGAAGTGAATACGAGGACGGTTGAACTGAATGATGCCCAGTGGGAATTCCACTAGAGTTCGTGGTTTTCTCATCACAGTACAATGTCACGAATTTATATAAATACACCAGCGCGAATTCGTGACATTACACCCCATCAATATCAAATTTTTCTTCAGAAAATTTTTCGATATACATACATATGAATCCTAACTCAGTCACACAAGATTCACACTTTGGTGTGTGTACTTTCCTGTTACATGAGAAAATCACAGTCACCCATGAGCGTAAAAACCTTGTATTTACGTTTATGGAAGCAAGCTCAAGGAAAAAACTCCGTGACGACGGTGAAAAATCCTGTACTCAGGTCAAACTGAGCAAAAAGTTCGTTACATTTACATTATCAACTAATTGTTATGTAGCATGATGTATGTAATACACGGTGTAGGTGTGACAGCTGTGGTGTAACTGTGCCTACATGTAAAATGATATAATACAGATCAATAGTAAATAGAGACGATGAGGCAGAAGAGAAGAGGCGGCAGCATGGGCAGAGATGATCAGCTGATCTGCACGACAATATTGCCACACCCGCCAGCTGCACCTATGAAAGCAATCAAGGTGGAGCATCAAAAGTGTCAGTGCGACAAATAATTTTTATTAAATTACAATTTCTTTCTCTGTCTAGTAATCAGTACTTTTTGTAACTTAAGTTACGAAAAATACACTATTATTTTGTTAATGGACACATTATTAACCAGGAAACGTAGTCCTTGGCTTGCTCAAATCTCTGAGGACCCCTGTAGTGTACTGGTTAAACCTACATTATTAAGCAGGGAACATGCCAGTCCTTGGATTGCCCAAATCTCTGAGAACGGACAGTTTACTAGTTAAACCTACATTATTAACCAGGAAACGTGCCAGTCCTTGGATTGCCCAAATCTCTGAGAACGAGCAGTTTACTGGTTAAACCTACATTATCAACCAGGAAACGTGCCAGTTCTTGGATTGCCCAAATCTCTGAGAACGGGCAGTTCACTGGTTAAACCTAACACTACACTTACGATTAATAACGGCAAGTTGAGAATCCTTACACAATCTCGGGTAGGTCACATTTTAACACCTGATGTGGTGTGAACACTCATGCGGATAATGTGCATTCTCCAGGAATCCTCAGAGAGGCCCACAGCTCGAGACACCACAAGGTAATTCAAACACAGCCTCTGATTGTCCTTACGGGGGTCTCAAACTTCCCCTTAACCTATGGTATATGTATACTGTATACAGGTCCTGGACGTAATGTGTCCTGTGGGACCAACGGGACTGGTAAACTAATAACTGGGAACCATGCTAGTCCTTGTATTGCATAAATCTCTGAGGACGCCTGTCTTACGGAACCCAGCATGCGACAGTTGCCCGTGTTAGTTATCAGTTAGCAGGCGAGACATCAGGTCTGCGCCTACATTGTCACTTCCCTTGACGTATCTCACAACAAAGTTAAACTGCTGCAAATACAGTGTCCAGCGTGTCAATCTTGCATTAGCTGTCTTAGTCATGCTGAGACTAGTGAGTGGCATATGATCGGTTTCCTGAGTGAATGGTGCTCCATATAAATAATAGTAATATTTCTTAACACCATCAACCACGGCCAAGAGTTCCCTCTCAACAGTACTGTAATTCCTCTCAGAGGGTTTTAGCTTACGGATGTGGTATGCCACTGGGAAGTTGCCACCTTCTGTTTCTTGCATTAATACAGCACCTACTCTATCTTGTGAAGCATCAGTGTGCAGTATGAAAGGTTTGTTGGAATCAGGCAACTGCAAGATAGGCTCCTTACACAGCATATTCTTAAGAGCGGCAAAAGATCTCTCTTGCGCTTCTCCCCATTCAGTGGTGTTTGGAGCATGTTTCCGAAGCACCTCGTACAACGGTTGGGCAATGAGAGCAAAGTCGGGGATAAAACTCCTATAATACCCCACTAGGCCAAGGAATGCCCTACCCTGTTTTTTGGTCATAGGTCTCGAGGCTTCCCTAACCTTTTTGATCTTGTCGCCCTGACACCTGCAGAGATTGTTGCCAACAATATGTCTGAGGAACTCCACCTCACTGTGAGCAATTCTACACTTGCTAGACTTCACAGTCATGTTGAAACTCTGGAGTCTACTGAAGACAATTTCCAAGAGTCTGAGGTGCTCCTGCAATGTGGTCGAGAATGAATGAGGACATTGTCAACGAACATTTCTACTCCTACAATACCATGGAGCACTTGTCTCATGGCACGATTGAATACTGCTGGGGAATTGGTAAGTCCAAATGGGAGGACTATACTGATACAAACCTCTAGGAGTAGCAAAGGCAGCGAACTGACGGCTCACAGGGTGAAGGGGAATCTGAAAGAATCCCTTCACCAAATCGAGCTTCGTGAAATATCGTGACCCTGCCAGCTTGGAAAAGATGGCAATGTGGTCACCCATTGGCTCAGCATCCACTTTGGTGATTGCATTTAGCCTCCTATACTCGCCTCAAATGCTGACTCCACCATCCTTCTTGCAGACTACTACCATTGGACTACAATAAGGAGATGAGAACTTTTCAATAATACCCACAGTCTCCATGTCAGCAATTTCGTTATCTACTGCATCCAGTAGTCGCATGGGAATCGGATATGGCTTAACCTTTATGGGAGTATTGCTGGTAAACTCAATTTTGTGACAATCAACCTTTGCGAGTCTAGGTTGGTCAGAGAAGACAGCAGCATACTGACAGAGCAGTGACCTTATGGCATTCTGGTCACCTAATGCTAAGTCAGTGATAAGTAAGACATCTCCGACAGTCTCCTCCTGATGGGACTGAACGGTTAAGGGTTCATCATGGTCATCAGCTGGGATCACTGCAGCTGCTCCGGTTTCTTCCAGTGGCTGGCCACTGTCATCAACTACTCGTGAGCCAGTCTCCTCAGGGTTTGACTCATGATAAGCCTTCAACATGTTAACGTGGAACCTTTTACGAAGATTCCCCATCTGAATTATGTAGTTGAGGTCTGAAATGCGTTCTACTACATCATATGGACCCTTCCACTGTGCCAACAACTTGTTCTGGACAGTGGGGAGTAACACCAAGCACTTATCGCCTGGACTGAACTTCCGAAGCTTTGCCTTCTTATCAAAATAAGCTTTCTGAACTTCGCGCCTTGATCAGTTCTTCCTTAGCTAACTCGCACATCGACTGGAGGTGGTCAGCTAGATCAAGGATGTACGTGTAGGTGGTCTTGACTTCAGGGTCGGGTTCTTCATCGTCCCATAACTCGTGAAGGACTTGAAGTGGTCCACGGACCGACCTTCCATACACCAGTTCAAAAGGTGAGAACTTCAAGCAATGCTGCGGGGCTTCTCGAAAAGCAAATAGAAGAGGAGCAATGAACCGCGGCCATTCCTTTGGCTGTTCGGCGGCCATGCACTTTAACATCTTGAAAGCCCCACTGAACCTCTCACACAACCCGTTACACAAGGGATGATAAGGCATAGTTCGCAGGCCTCGGATGGACAACAACCTGAATGTTTCGTTCATCAATGCAGAGGTGTACTGCGAAACCTGGTCGCTTAAGACCTCCTTGGGGATACCTACCAACAGAACACTTCAATCAGTGCCTCAGCAACAGTGATGGCTTCTATATTCTTAAGGGCTACGGCCTCAGGCCACCATGTGCTGAAATCAACGATAGTGAGGATATACTTTGATCTATCACTTGCCCTAGGAGAGATTGGCCCAACAATGTCAACTGCTACTCTCTCGAATGGTTCAGAGATTATAGGCACTGGTTTCAATGGCACAGGACAGACACGTCACTGGTCAGTAGCACGATGACACACATCACAGGAACGCACAAGCCTTGTTATTTCCTGTCCCATTCCTGGCCAAAAAAAGTCAGCATGGATGTGATCAGAGGTTTGCTTTTGGCCCATGCAACCTCCCATCACTGAACGATGACCTAATTCAAACTCTGCTTGGCAATACTTCGTGGGAACGACAAACTGTAGTCGAACTTCGCCCTGGGGTGTTTGTGACTCTTGGTATAGCCGTCCTCGCTTACGAAGGAACCTGGCTTGACCTCCCCCTGAATACTTAATCACTTTACCCTCCAGCTTCCTATGCACTGAGGCAAGTGTCGGGTCAGACTGTTGTTCTTGGACAACATCTTGACTATGAATCAGATATTGCGGCGTTGCGACGGTCAATGGGGTGACACGATTCGGAGCCTTAGCCAGGCTCGTGTTACTGCAACAGCCGAAGTCTGAGTAGCAACATCTACGGTGCAACTGTTTTTGACGCCTGGTATGTTGCCGATAATGAGGTCAAACAAAGGTTCTGACATGACAAAAGCAGATGTCAAGCCAGTGTAGAAAGGAGATGCCACCTAGATACGTGCCTCAGGGAACAATCTCACTGATCCATTAATAAGTCTAACTTGGATCTGCTTACCTGTGTACTCGTTGGGCCGAACTAAACTTTGCTTGATGGAGCAACCTGAGGAACCATTATCTCTCAGAACATTTATGGAAACACCTCCCACAAACCCTGGCTGAACAAGAAAGGCACTGTTGCCTGTGGAAGGGTCTGAGGAGGTAGCAACCAGTCACTGATGAGACTGCAGAACTAACGATGCAGCAAATGTGGTGCCCTGAGAACTAGATGCCTGATGGGTTGTGCTCACCATCTGAGGAGTTGGAGCACTGACCACCTGAGATGGAGAGTTCACTGCCACGGGGGGACTAGTGAACTGTGGAGAAGTACCTGTACTGGTGGGGTTGGCACCACTGTGCACTTGTTGTGGAATGAAGGCTGCACTTGCATCCTGCCTCCGATACACTAAAGTCGATTGTCCTGACTGAGGGTTATGTGGTTTGTCCTTGCTCTGCTACTGCTTGAAATACTGGTACTGTTGCTGGTTAGGGTTCTGCTTGTCATACTGCTTCCACTCAGGTTTCTGGGTATTCTGCCCCTGGTCCTTCTTCTGCGATTTGTTTGGACCTTGGCCATTATTCTGAGAACGGCCTTGTTGTTGGAGTTCAGTCTGAGACAGTTTCCCAGATTTGTCAGCCTTCTCCACCATTTGGCTGGCATCCCTTACCTGGCAGATCTTAAGCTGAGCCATAAGCTCAGCAGGCCATGACTTTTCTAGCTGCGTGCACAGCATAAGGTCAATTATCCCCTCTCGTGTGGGAGGAGTTTCATCTTTCTCCATCCACTCAACTAAGTAAGCAGTAAGCCAATCAAGAAACTGAACAGCAGTCTCCTTTTCTTGTAGACGCACCCTCATAAACTGACTCCTGGCGTCATCAACTGTGAGCTGGGATCACTGCAGCTTTGATGAGTGCGGCCTTCATCATCTCATATCTGAGATTGTCTCCATGAATTCTGTGAAGAATATCGAGGGCAGGGCCCTCAAACAAGCTAAGAAACTGGAGCCACTTAGCTACCTCATCCAGCTGGTACAGCTGAGCCATGTCTTTGAAACGAGCTATGAATGGCTCAATTCACTCGCCTTCTTTGTATGGAGGAAGCTTGATGTGTGGGGTAGCCAGAACATGTGCAGGGAGAGCACTCGTGGAACTTGGGTTAGCTGCACCAGATGTGTCTGAAGCCAAGGAGTCTCGCTTGAGCTTCAGCATCTCAAGTTCATGTTTCTCACGTGCCTCGCGCTTGGCACGTTCGTGTTCTCATTCTCTCTCTCGTTGTTCTAGCTCGTATTCATGTTCTCTCTCTCGTTGTTCTCGCTCGTATTCACGTTCTCTCTCTCGTTGTTCTCACTCGTATTCACGTTCTCTTTCGCGTTGTTCTCGCTCGTGTTCGCATTGTTCTCGCTCGTGTTCACATTCTCTCTCGCGTTCCTCATGCTGAATTCGACGCTCTTCACGAGCATCATTCTCACATTGCTGCTCGCAACTAAACCGAGAGAGCACATGTTCCTTTATTTGTTCGGGGTCAGTAAGCCCCATATCTTTGGCTTCCTGTACATGTATATTAGTAGCCATAATGCTAACTCAACTAAGGGTGAGTAGACTAAAGACTGAGTACTGAATGCTATTTTGCAGAGAAATGCCAATAATCAAAAGTAAAGAATATAGGCACAGGTTGGTGGTGACCAATTTTATCTAGTTAAAATGGTAAAGAAAGAAAAAAAAAGCAACTGACTGGGAAAAGTATTATGTAAAATTAATAGAAATGAATCAATAACCATCAGTAAGATAGTGCCTATAGACTTTAATGATAAATACCTGGGTGTGAGTGAGTGAGTATTATCTCGTTAATAATTTAGAACTATACTCCGTTTTTTTTATTGAGGCGAAGTTGCACTTGACAGCTTGATGATGACTGGCTGAATGCAACATGTCCAAAAAATATTTACTAACCCAAATTTCCTCTCAGATATTTGTTGTCAGTTAATAATGCTAGATTATGAAGTAATGTTACATTCAGCCAATAATCACCAATCTGTCAAGTGCATCTTCGCCTCGATAAAAAAAAACCCTCAGTATAGGAGTTAATATCCTGGAATGAGGTCACCAGATGTCACGGGGGGATGTGAAATTATGAATTAATAATGCTGGATGTTACTTGAAAATAGAGACACGGAACTGACTTGTGAAAATCAAGCAGTAAGTTTTACTTTATTTCGGCTTACTTCGCCGATTCTCTAAAGACGAGAATTTATAAACTTTCTAAACAGTACACAGCAGAGACTAATTACTCACGAGTGCTGTTTGTAGTACTGTTAGCCTCTCGAGAAAGTGACTCCACCCCTGATAATCAATAACTAATGCTAATAATAATAAACAGGTTCTTGCCAGTGCTTAACTCCTGGCTGGCACAATGGATTTAAATTTGATACAAAAGAACTGGTACCAGTTATGAATAATGTAAAGACTTTGTGCAAACTAGGAGCGGCAACTAAAATAAGCTTAATGTGGAGAAATAAGACACGAGTCTAATTACATTAAGCTCAAGGAAAAGAACTGTAAATTAATTGATTACAGTAAAATAAATTTACATTACATGAATCTCAAAATGAATTCAAGAGAATACACTCACTCGCTCATTCAAAAGCTAATCAAACTTAAGCCTAGAAAAACGAACAGAAATACAAGTGGAGGGGAGCCGAACAAGTAGTCTGGGCACCTGTGATGAACATCAGAATGCTGCCATTCGCTGTAAGCCCGCTGCCAATTCACCATCTAGGTGGAGATTCAGGAACTCACTGTACAACGGAGGTGCTGCTCTACGCTGGGCACAAACAGTCCTATCCTCGAGGTGACTCAAAGCTGACTAACTTCAAACTAGAAGGGACGAGAGATGGCCACGTTCACCAGAAGTAGTGTGTGGCCTAACTTCAACGGTCAACGGAAAGAAGGCGAATGATATAGGCTCACAATAAATCACTCAGCGAAAGCACTAATGTCGTGAATAAGAATGATCACTTGTGAAACAGTGACAAATGTTCTGAAAACCATCCCGATCGAAGTGAATACGAGGACGGTTGAACTGAATGATGCCCAGTGGGAATTCCACTAGAGTTCGTGGTTTTTCCATCACAGTACAATGTCACGAATTTATATAAATAAGCTTGCGAAATTCGTGACACACACACACACACACACACACAATAAGAAAGACACAACCATCAGTGAACTAACAGTGGAATTGAGTACACTTAGGAAGAAAATGAGTGAAATGGCAAGTACAGTCGTCAATCACGAGAGTGTTATGGAAGAGTTCAAAAATGACACAGAGACAATTAGGCAAGTTAGCAGTCTTATAGACCAGAGCAGTGATATTGAGGAGAATATAACACAGGTGAATGAAGCTGTGCAAAGCTACAAAAATGATGTGAAAACCACGTATGCTGAAATGGTGAAAGTAAAGAAAGACTTAGAAACAAGGGTGGAGGAAAAAAGCATTAAAAAGGAAGTGAAAAGAATAATCCAAAACAATCCAAAGTTAGTCAGAGATTCAGCAGATATAAACAAATCTATAGTAATCACTGGTATAGAAGAGGAAGAAGTAAAAAACAAGATCACAAGAGACAAAAAGGAGATGGCAAATGTAATGAGCTTACTGAAAGAAGTATCAGAGGAAATCTGTAGTAAAGACATAGAGGAACACAAAAGGTTAGGGAAATATGAGAAAAGCAAGACAAGACCTCTAAAGGTGACTTTCCAGAGTGTAAACACTGTGGAAGAGATACTAAAAAATGCAAAGAATCTTAAGGAAAAAGAGGAGTTCAAAAATGTATGGATAAAAAGATGCCTAACACAAGAGGAACTGGAATTACTGAAAGAGAAAAGGGAGTAAGCAAAAACAAAAAATGAGGGAAGATCAGAAGAGGAAAAGAAGAATTTTTTTTTACAAAGTAATAGGATTGCAGGTACGAAAGTGGTACACAAACAGGATGGAAGAAAAAGGAGGAAGGTAGTAGAACCATGTCATGACAAGTATATAAACAAGGTGATTTTGTTGATGTACTCAAATGTGGATGGAATGGTATCTAAATTACTAGAGATGAATGATTATGTCAGAGAAAATGAACCACAAATACTATGACTAACTGAAACAAAATTAACACCAAGGATATCCAATGACATACTAAACTTAGAGGAATACAATATATGGAGAAGAGACAGAAATTTAAAAAAAGGAGGAGGAATTATAATATTAACTAAGAAAAATCTAAAAGTCAGTGAAATAAAACTAGATATACCATCACAAGTAGAACTGATTGCAGTAGAGATCAACACATCTAAAGGTAAAGTAATTGTAGCCAATTTGTACATGCCACCCAGATCAAACACATGGGAAAGAGATGAATATGAGGACCTGGCAGAGAGTACAATTCAGAGTTTAAGATCATTACTACATAAAATGGAAGAGAAATCAGAAAGAATTATACTAACTGGGGATTTCAATACAAATATAAATTGGAATACTCTAGATATAATTAGCCAAGAAAGCTGTTGGGACCAAAAGCTCCTGGATCTCGTACAAGAGTTCTTCCTAACGCAACATGTGAGGGAAACCACCAGAAAAAGAGGACTTGATGTACCTTCAGTGCTAGATCTAATATTTACTAGGCAAGAAAATGATATTGACAGTTTAATATATCACCCTCCACTCGGCAAAAGCGATCATGCAGTACTAAATTATAACTTCAGGATAGCATATGACATAGTAAACAGCAATGACAGTTACAAAAAGAGCCAAAACTATAAAAAGGGAAATTATCAAGACCTAAAGAAGTATTTATTAGAAGTTGATTGGGAAAATGAGCTTAGAGGACAAGATTTAAATGCTGTATATAAAAAATTCTGTGAATTTTATGAAATAGGAGTCCAGAGGTACATCCCACAGCACAAAGAAGCAGATAAGAAAATACAGAAATGGTTCAATACAGAATGTAAAAAATCAAAAGAAAGAAGAGATTTGTTGTGGAATAGATACAGAAGACATAATAGTGAAAGGGCGTATAATAATTACAAACAGGCAAGAAACGATTATACAAGAATAAGGAGGGAAGCCCAAAAACAGTTTGAGGAGGATATAATAAATAAAAGTAGTGATCAACCAAAGCTGTTTTACAGCTATATCAGAAGCAAAACCAAAGTAAAAGATATAATACAGTCAATTACGGACGAGGGAATCACTTATACACAAGAGAAAGATATTTGTGAAACACTAAATAAGAATTTCCAATTAGTTTTTACAGAAGAAAAAAATTTTGAGAGGGACTATGTGGAACATGCATGTCCACACATACTACCAGATATACAAATAGCAGAAAAAGTAATACAGGAGGAGTTAAGTAGATTAGACAGAGGAAAAGCAAGTGGTCCTGATGAAATTTCATGTTGGGTACTACGAGAATGTGCAAAGGAGTTAAGTAAACCATTATTTTTAATTTTCAAGAAATCCTTGAGTCAAGGTAAACTACCTGATATTTGGAAAAAAACAAATATTGTCCCCTTATTCAAGAAAGGAAATAGACAAAATCCACTCAACTACCGACCAGTATCACTGACCAGTGTTGTAAGCAAGGTATTAGAAAAGCTTATAAGAAAAGCTTGGGTAAATCATCTAGAAGAACACAGTATGATAACAGAAAGACAGTTTGGTTTCAGAAAAGGAAAATCATGTGTTACTAATCTGTTGAGCTACTATGACAGAGTAACAAACACAATACAGGAAAGGGAAGGATGGGTGGACAGTATCTATTTAGATTTCATGAAAGCTTTTGACACAGTACCACACCAAAGACTTTTATGGAAACTGTACCATCAAGGAGGAATTCGAGGCAAACTGTTTTGTTGGATGCAAGACCTTGTCATAAAAAGAGAAATGAGAACAGTACTAAGAGGAAACTACTCATCATGGAAAGAAGTGACTAGTGGAGTACCACAGGGTTCAGTGCTGGCACCAATCATGTTTTTAGTGTATATAAATGATATAAACAGTATCACTGGAAATGAGAGCTATCTGAATATGTTTGCAGATGATGCAAAAATACAAAGGAGAATTACTAACACAGACTCTTGTAAAGAGCTACAACAAGAATTAAATAAACTACATGAATGGAGTAGTACATGGCAAATGGAATTCAATGTGGACAAGTGTCATGTAATCAAGTTTGGTAAAAGTAGAAAAAGGCCTGATTGGGATTATAAGTTAGGAAATAAAACCCTATACACATCAGAAAGAGAGAAAGACCTAGGTGTGATTATCAATAACAGACTATCTCCGGCTGACCACATCAGCGAGAAGGTACGGAACATGTATACACTGCTTGCAAATATGAGAATAGCATTCACATACATAAATGAAGACATGCTAAGAAGGATAATAACATCATTCATTAGACCAACCCTGGAATATGCATCAGTAGTCTGGAGTCCTCATCTCAAAAAGCACATAGACAAGATTGAAAAAGTTCAAAGGGCCGCTACAAGATGGATACCAAGCTTAAGGGACCTAAGCTACGAAGAAAGACTAAATAAACTGAATCTACCAACACTACAGGAGAGAAGGAAAAGAGGTGACATGATAATGCTATATAAGTGCATATCAGGGAAGGAGAAAATAGACATAAATGATTACTTAACATATGGAGAAGCATCAGCAAGAGGACACTGCAAAAAACTGCATAAGGAGAGGTGATAAAGACGTAAGGAAATTCAGTTTCCCAAACAGAGCAATTGATCAATGGAATGCACTACCGAATGAAATAGTGTGTGCCAAAACAATTCACAAATTTAAGGATATGTACAATAAATATGGTTTAAGACACGGGACAGTACGAGCTTGACTCATTTCTGTAAAGATGCAATTAGGTAAGAACAATTAGGTAAGAACACACACACACACACACACACACACACACACACACACACACACACACACACACCTCTTCCTCACTACATACTGCTCCACGCTCACATATACACACCACTATTGCTGTACCTTCATAAATAATGCCAGACCCGCATACACAATGCCGCAATTTCACAAATATTGCCATACCCATACGCAATGCTGTGCCTTCAGTAATAATGCCATACCTGTACACATAATTCTGTACCATTACAAGCAATGCCATACCAGTACACGTAATGCTGTACCTTCATAAACAATGCTCCATCCTCACATATTCAGCTCTGCCCAACTACATACTGCTCTACCCCTCACATACACACACCTCTCTATCATCACACACCGGCGAAATCATTATATACTATAGACTAGTTGTAGCCTATGCTAATGAAACGAACCACCTAGTAAAAAAAGAGATGGGACATCGTCCTTCGTCAGTGGCCGTTGGTTTTTCGTCCTGCCAATACCAAGAAATCGATATTTCATGGCATATATTGTTATTTTCAGTGAAGTGTATAGTACATTTGAGTGCACTGTCTAGATTCACTTTTTCTGCACGATGGCAAGAGTTTATCCATTTCTCTCTGTTTTTTTTTTCTCTTTGGAACTAAAATACTGTACTGAACTATGCATTTTGTCTTAAGCTTGGTGTTAAAACAATCATACATACAGAAAAATTACTTGGCATATTTACTGAATACATGAACTTATGACAGACTTAAATTAACCCCTCGTTAGTCCTGTGGGGTATTCAAATGTGGTTAGTCCGGTGGGGTAAGACTAACGAAATTGTAATTACTTAATTTGGCAAATATGCATTAACACCGTATCTTAAATATGACATCCAGTATTAAACTTCAGTGTGAAGGCTGTGCTTCTTTCGTGCAAACAAGCTCCTCAATTCGAGGAGCAGTATCAGACAGACATACTCGAAGATCATGTTCCACATTAAATCGTGCACGGTGTTTAGTTTTAATATTCAGCAGTGTTGAAAATCCTTGTTCATACAGGTAGATACTAGGGAACATCAGTAAAGACCTCACAACATCAGCTACAGCAAGGTAAAGTTCATTCATTTTAAACCGGACTGGTCTAGGTAAGTGTTTCAAGCGCATTTTTGCAACAGAGTCGTTCACCAACTCTAGGAATTCTTCTTGAATCAGGGAGAAGGTGCATATTATCAATGAATAGGTTTCTAATCAGTTTTGTTTCCAGCTGTTCGGTTCGGGGAAATAAGACTGCAGGTCCATCCACAGGAAAGAAAGATGTGTTTGCACAAGGTACACCAATTTTAGTTTTCCAATGCCTTTGTTTTTATCAAGTGCCTCGGTATGGCGTTCAAACATGCTAAGATTTTCGTCTTTGACCTTCCCTTCCCAGAGCTCAAACTAGACGTTGAATTATGTTACTTTGTCCAGTAAATCAATCACTGGTGAAACGATCTTGAAGGGATAAGTTTAGATAGAAAAACATGTCCTTCAAGTAGGTCAGCTTCAGGAGCCACTGGTAGTCTGAAAGTTTCTTGATAAACTCAAACGACTTTTTCTTCTTGTCACGTTTCAAGTATTCAGAAAGCTCCTCCTTCAGTGACTACATTTCACAGTGTCGTGGAAGAGTCGTGTATTTAGGGCACTTGACTTTATGGTATTTACCATGTGCGCACAATCAAGTGCATGTCTTAACATTGGTGGGAGAGTTTTAGAAGGCAGAGCATGTCTATGAAGCATACAATGAAGATGCCATGTTTCTGGATTCACCTCATTCACCCTTCCTCGAAACCCTGATCGTCGACCAAGCATTGCTGGTGCTCTAATAAGACTTCATGGAAACGTCTTCATCTCTGGCAGTCGACGCCAAAGCATGACTGAACAAGAAATTCTTGAAATCTCCACCACTGATGTATCGTACAAACACCAGGGTTGGGCACAAACAGCCTCGTCAGTCGACTCATCAAACTGGAATGCTAATTTGTCTAAAAATGATCACTTGTCAGTGATCACTTGTTTGATATTTTCAGGCATATCCAATATGCTTCGAAGGAGAGTATCATTTGAGAGGGGTATTAATGTGACCTGCTCAGCTTCACATCCAGTACACAGCAGACTATATCCTTACAGGAAGGGACGATTACCTTCCCTGTAATGTGAGGTTTTTCTTGTCCAATTCTCAGTGATACCATGTACTCTGCATGCAACCCAGATTAATTTTGTTGACTGAATTCTCTCGAACGATGACAGCGTGCTCGCTGTCTTTCTTTCTTTCTTTCTTTCTTTTTTTTTTTTTTTTCTGAAGACAGCATTCTTACTTTTAAGATTCGGATGGCAACTAATCAGATGTCTCCTGAGAAAGCTTGGTTTTATGTGCTCCAATGATAAAACTTTGTGGTATACTCGTATAACACTGGAATTTCACATCCGTTTTTGACGACAGTAGTGAATCTGTACAGAATGTAGCTTTCATCATACTGACATTTCTTCGTTGATGAGGCCATAACGATGATTGAAATTATGTTTAAAATATATAAACAAAGCCACACAAAAAGTCATTGACACTGACACGCAAGTTATAATATCACCACCGTCATAAGATTACACAGTAAAAACACCATCAGGCACTATAATGTCAAAAGATCAGTCATCACCAGGCAGTCATTTTATCAACACCATCGTAAGATCCCTTGGTACAGTACAAGCAGCTTCGGGCATTCATCACACGGTCGAAACAATTTCAGGCAGTCATAGTAACAAAAGGTCAAACAATCAAAATGCCATCAGGCAATCAGTATCATAGTTGTCATAAGATCATACATTAGAAACAACTTCAGGCAGTCATATTACCACCACTGTTAAACAAGCAAACAGTAAAGCACACGGAGTGCATACCTCCTCCGACACCAATGAAATATAAGATTTCCCACTGAAAAGCCACGCCTACGACCACAGTCATAAACACGAGTGTCTAAAATGGTATAACACCAGTAAGTAACGATAATGTCATTACCAAACTGTAAAAAAAAGAAAAAAAAAACACATATCATCGTATATAAAATAAAAAAAAACACACACTTAACAAATGTTATGGATATCCCTCATTTAGGTAAACCAAAATATATGGAGATAGAGGGGCAACAAATAACTTGCATCAGTTGCGGCAGCTGACTGTGGGCTAAGCAGTCAGTCCCCCCCATCCTCACTCAGGGCTGCTGTTTGAAGGTGAACCAACCTGAAACGCGCATCTACAGTACAACAGTCGTACTTCTCTCTCTCTCTCTCTCTCTCTCTCTCTCTCTCTCTCTCTCTCTCTCTCTCTCTCTCTCTCTCTCTCTCTCTCTCAGTAGATTTTAATACATTTTCGCCAGCCATCCTATTACCCCCAGGAAACCCTCACGCGAACCCCTGGCAAACCTCTGGTTGAAAACCCTGCTCTTTATACTCGAAAACGCATTTCTGTACAACTTTACAATGTTACTGAATGAATTGAAAGGGAGGTGATTTTTTTTTTTTTTTATGTATATATTTAAGACATGGTCCTCTCCACTATGAAGAGTACCGCAAGTGTAAATTAAGTTAAATTTTTACTGGTTTTGATGACAGTGGACAAGGATCTCTTATTCAGCTTTGCCCAAATAGTTAGAATCTCAAAAAGTGTCCATCGTGCCTTTCAAATAGATGATAAGTATCTTCTAACAAATTCACAGCACAAGTGACCATCATGGAAAGCCATCAACCTCCTCCTCATCGTCTGTAGGTTTCACAGTATCTACGTTCCTCCTTAAAGCCTCAGACGGTATTAGGGGTTAAATATAATGATATTTTATGCAAGTGCATTAATTTTCAAGCACAGTTTTAATTATATACGAAATATTACACTTTTTAGTGTTACGATCGAATATAGGGCTTCTACCTACCGTGGACCACGAGCGCCATAACTGGCTGGACGGTGTTCAGTAAAACCCATTATTTGTAACGAAAGTTTCCGTATATGGGAATGATACAGAAGAACTCTGTGCGAGAGCAAGACCGACAGCCGTGGAATACAGACCTGTTGTTGCCACTGCCTGCAACCCGTTGAAGGGGGCAACCAGCACACCATAGTCTCCAGCAGTCCAGAAGATCCAGGGGAATGTGGTTTGGTTTAATGTGAGGGCAGTGTACGGATTCACCAAACGCCAGGATACTGGCGTTTGGTGTTTTTGCGCACCGCCAGGCGATCGTTAAGCCAAACCCACGGCAGCTCCAACGCTCCCTTGGTGGTGGAGAGCCGGTGGAGTTTAGTCTGTTTCGGATCCTCAAGGGTCCTGAGACCCAGGATATTACTGAGCTGGGAGGTGTGGCCGTGCAGGGCTCTGCCTATGCACGGCGACGTCTCACGGCCCGGGGACGTCAGGCCAGGGATCCTATGAATCCTGGACAGCTAAGCACCGTCATGGAGATGTGTATCGCGACGGTGAAGGCTTTTTGTCGGAGTGACAAAGGGGCTTTGCGTGTTCTCTTCCCTAAGATCTTTGAGGAGAATGGGCTGCCTCGCCTTTTCATCCCCGAGTGCTTCATCCGCGATGTACACTCGGTTCCTCGCCGATGGGAGCGTCGGGCTCGGCAGCCACGACCTGCTGCCCCTCGTGCCACTCCAAGGAAATTAAGTAGGCTGGAGGCCCCACTCAACAGGAGACCTGCTATCCCGGTCACTGACCTGGCTCTCGATGAGACTATGGCCCAGACCACGGCTGACGTACATGACCCACCATCGATGACAGAGGAGGGACAGGACTCTCCAGACACTGTCTCCGTGACCGAGGATGCATCGACCGGCTCCTCGGCCGGGGAAGAGGTCAGTGGGTCCTCCCTTCCTGCGGTGGAGGAAGGCACCCCATCTCGACCTCCCATCATCGACCTCAAGGATCGGCTAGACGTAGTATGCTACAGACACCTCCTGGCCCTCAGCGCCCACACCCGGTCACACCAGCTCGGAGCAACAACCTATTCTACCCTCTACGATTTGCTCCGGGCTGCCGACCGGGGTGAGGACATTTGACCTGTGCTGATCGTCGGGAGAGGAGGTGCGTCTAGCCGATCTACGAGCCTTTTACCACATGCTCCCTCCTCGACTGGTCCCCTAGATCGGCGATTTTGTGCGTGGCGGGCGTGGGCTGGCAATAGATATATGCGAGAGGCTGGCCTAATACCCCCCCTTGTGGGTGATGGCCAGTCAAAAAAAAAAAAAAAAATACGTATCTACACAACTGAAATTTAGTAAATCCCGACCCTAATTTTTCTGGCTCCCACCCTTTCCTCTTCGCTGCATTCTAAATTTTTCAATTACCACTTAAGAGGATCCTTATTTCATACTGATATAATCATATATAATATAAAATGGTAATAAACAAAGTATAAAATGGTTATAAACATAGCCAGCTACCGCCACACCGCTTTGTTATAAGCATCACCACATGGCCATAAACACATCCACATAATCTTGAATGCCTCTACATATTCACAAACTATATTCCACATACACGGACAAGTCAGAAAATGCGGATTAATGATTTCCTTATCATTTATCAAATCTAGTTCTCGGTATGAAAAATAAACCCAATACCGTAGCATCCTTTTAAAATACTATACAGAATTATCATTACTCACGTAAGGTGGCCTATGCTTGTTTGGTCTGTCTTTATGTTTATTTTTCGAAAAATTGAAAGTAACTGAATATGTGCGAATAAACCAGCATGTGTTAAGGCTTAACGAAAATTGACGGTTCCGTTGGCTCCATTACAGAAAAACTATTGAGTGGTAATGGACTGGGTGGCGGTCGTGTAAAAGTAATAAAATGGTCACTTGTTATCGTCGGAATATCATTTTCTCTCCAATTTAATATTCATGAAAATAATAATCAACCAATGTTAGAGATTATCGTACCTCGTGCGAAACCTGCATCCTCGCTGTGAAGTCACAACCCACCATCACAACATTGTCTGGGAATCATACTCCAGCAAGGGGAAGATTTTTGTGATATTCAGGTATTATCATGACAGGCATGTAAGACTTAATGTGAGAGCTCTCTTTACGATGACATATTCTATGTTTGTGCGTCAGTGAAGAGTTGTGTTCGTTTTAGAAAGGCTATAGTCGTGGCGCACGATTCAGAGGTTTCATTATCGTACCCTGGCAACCTATCATTCAAAAGTGAGTCCGATTTCGTATCATTATACACAAATCATATTATTATGCACAAATATATTATACACGATTATTATTATACACGAACATATTATACACGAAATCAGACGCACTTTTGAATGGTAGGATGCCAGGACACGATAATAACAGCCTCAGAGTCGCGCGCCGCGATTATAGCAGTGACGGCGAACCTTGCGACAGCCAGGTACAGTACCTGTAGGACAATTTGGTAGCATCAAGATTAGATTTGAGTGATTTATGAACTGAATCAGTATAAGAATTGCTAGGTCCTGACTGCAGTGGCATATCACCCTGAAACTGGGTAGTAATACATAGGGGAGATGTCACAAAGACCGAAATATTTCAATATATTTTCCTCCTAGATACGCCTGACCGAGGACAACTAGACCTCTGTGGAATATTTGGTTATCTGATTTCTTGGTCTTATGTACTGGTGATGTTTGAACATCTCTTTAGTATGAAGAATAAGATTTTCACATCCCTACCAAAGGCCTAAGCCAAAGTTAGGATTGATTTTGCTTGACAAGTAGCTGTTAGGTTAAGCTGTATATGTTAGGCTGTTATCATTTTCATCGCCATATAAGTTTATACACACCCAATTATCTGAAATCCGGTAAAAAATTTGCGTTTAATTTGAATAGTGATAAAAATTCAGGATTCAAAATAAAAGATTTGCTAAAGTCAGCAGAAGTGTTTCACCTCTAGCTTGACAGCTTGCCTTGACAGACTTCTCTTTTGTGCAAATACTGATTAAGAATGTATGTACATTTATTTGTGCTTTAAATCAATGTTTATGCAAAATGGAAATCTGCCAATGCGTGTTGGTCTGAAGGTGAAATATCCTCTGACTTTAGTAGGTGTTAGCTCTTTAACTGACTTTTAAGTAACTGTCATATTAAGCACAAGTTTTTGACTGGATTTCAGATAATTAGGTGTGCATGACCCTATTGGTGATAAAAATGATAAAAACGTGCCAGTTCGGTAAATGACCACTGATTCGGTATTTCCTCGCATCGTTTCGCAACAGCTGTCAGTTGTGATGGTGTACTCTCGGTGCTTTGCTCTCGACCACAGACAGCTGCCGGGCTTTCATCTCGACCACAGACAGCTGCCGGGCTCTCATGTCTTGACACTGTGATGAATCTTTTTTCTGCTGTGATTCTACTTGTGTTTTTGCACAGTGGAACAAAGCACCAATGGTGGTTATTTACTGGCTTGGCCATGACGATGCAAAGCTTGGCTAATCAGAAGAACCACAATCACACAGGTGGCGATCACAGTCGTGTTTTGTCTCCCGGCTTGGCGGCCTATGACGTCACAGCCACTCGAGACTCGCGCTGCCATCAACCTCTTTTTGTGCAAATTTGAAGGCTTATATTATCTCCAAATTTTTACTTTGGTTTGTCAAATTAACTATATCATAGGATAATTCAGCACATTTATCACCCAAATAAACTGTTTACTTAAAAAAAGAATCGACTGTCAACCAGTTCATTATGAATAATTTCGCAAGCAAAAATATTTTCCCGATTTTTGAATCCAAGAAAAGTTTATACAAAGTCTGGGACATCAGGGAGTGTTCCTGCAATATTTCATCCAAATCAGTCCACTCATCTAAGAGAAGTTCCAAATAAACCCTTACATAATCGCAGACATACAACGGTCCATTATTATACAGACTGCTTTTTTCATACAAGTATACACCTTTCAGCTGAATATTGACATGCACATGTGTCAAATAGGATGCTGTCACCAGCAGTCATAGACTCGTAGCTGGCGACTGGTTTAAGCTGGTGAAGTTTGGTAATTTACTGCAGGTATAGAAAACAGGATGACCAGTCTTGCATCCTGAACGGGAAACAGAACCCAAGTCTGATCACAGCGTAGCCCTCTAACGTACTCAAACTGTGAAAGGTTGGGGTGTGATACGTCCCTTGGTGTGAAACTTTCTTTCAGGACGACCAAAACAAGAAGGGGAGTAATGAGGTAACACAGATGACAGAAGGAGAAGGAAAGAAAATTACTTACGGGTACAAATACAAACGTGTTTCGACATCCGTAGCAGACAAAATAAAGACGGAATATAGAGCACAGGTTCATCACTGACATGCAGGTACATGTTCAGACAACTGATTACTTTCCTCAGAGTTTTTCTCACCCCCTTGGAAATGTCTCACGTTCCTCATAGGGAGGCGCCCTCCACCCACCCAACCTCGCTTAAGAACCATTACTCTCTACCTCATCGATCCTTCATGTATCTCCTTCCTTTCCACTTCATTCTTTTCATTTTCTTTCTTTCTTTTTTTTTACTTCCTATCACTTTCTGTCTCAAGTTCATCAGGCAGTTGCATTTATCCCATATACCCTTTTCTCCTTATATCATCCCTCCTACTCGCTCTCTCCTCTCATCCATTTTTCGTCTCTTTCTCTCCCGTTCTCTTAAACTTTTTTTTTTTTTTTACTTCCTCCTTCTGTTCACACACATTACCTCATCTACATACGTCTCATTTCTTGTTTTCTCTCCTGCCTGCGTTGTCATTTTCTCTCTACCTTCTGGATTCTTCTCATCTCTTCCCTCTTCCCGTTTCTTCAACCCTCGCCTTTTTACTCTTCATGTCTCATCTCTGTCTACATTTCTTACCTTCTTCCCAGCCTTTCATTCCCTCCGTGTCCTCCATCTACCATACCAGTCCTCAGTTTTTCTTAATTTTTTTTTTACTTTTTTTTTTCATTTTGCTTTCGAATGTCCTGTATTTCTCTGCCTACTTGATGAAAATCTCTCCTTTCCTTCAGTCTCACTAATTATCCCATGCTCTCTTCTTTCATCACGTTTTCTCACTTTTTCGTTTTTCAACTCCATACTCTGACCTAACCTGACCTAATCTAACCTGACAATCTAATCCAACCTAACAGATTCTCTTTATCCTGCTGTACTACAACACCTTTATCCTATTTCCCCATCTCCCTATCTCTGTATTCCCTGTTCATTCTCTCTCTCTCCCTCCAGTTCTCGTCATTTCTCACCATTGTACACCTGTTTATTCCTAACAGATTCTTTCATCTTCCTGGCTCTATATTTCTCCATTATTCTATCTTTCCCCATATAGTTCTCGTTATTTTTCATTTACACTTTTATTTTATTCCTCATAGATTCTTATTCTTAACCTTTTTTTTTTATCCTTGTATCTCCATTGCTCTTTACTGTTCCTTTTTTTTATATTTCTTCACTTTCTCTCCAGTTCTCTTTTTTCTAACAGATCCTCGTCTTTACAGTCCTACCTTCTTTTTTCCTCACATCCTCTCAATTTCTTACCTATCAACCTCTTTCCTATCCACAGATTCCTCTCTGTTCCATACTTCTGTTCCCCTTTGCTAAATTTCATCCCCACTCTCTCTTTCCTCATAACATCTCTCCAGTTCTCGTTTTTATCAACCAGCTAGCCAGTAGCATTATCTTGTGTATCGTGCTGCACTTCTCCATTTTTCTGCTTCCTTAGTTCAGTAATCACCTATTCTCCCATTAGTTCTCAGGTCTGCTCCTTTTACTTTCCATAGATACACCTCTATTCTGTCTCATATCTCTCTTACTCTCTATATTCCTAGTATAGCCTATTTCCTCGCATTCTCTGCAATCCTCATTTTCGTGTCTCGTCCTATTTTCATTTCCTCTACCTTTCTTCCTTTGTATTTCTTTCCTATTCTGTCTTCTGTGGATTTTCACTCCGAAAATTTTCTCTTACCTATCATAATATCTTCCCGTCCGTGCAGAAACTTCATAGCCACTGTTTATATATATGTAACTCTTTAGTTTTGCAATATTTAAGTCTTGAGTTTTGGTTAAAGTTATTTTGGTAATCGAAGAGCAGGAGGAGTTAAAGATGAATACAGGGAGTTGATCTTTATTTATTATCTTCAAAGAAAGACTATGTTGAGCAGCGTATGTATTACACAGGGACTTAATATACTAAGTCTAGTCGGACCCCTCTTCTTATTTGATCTCTCCTCTACCTGCCGGTTCTATGGCCAGCCCCTTTCTGAGCTCTGATTCCTACATTCTTGTTTAGCAGGTGTCGTGTCACGTGGGCTATACTCTTGTGAAGCTTCTAGAACACTGTATGTCTGTGTGTATGTACAGGTTCCGGTGCACGTCCAGCATTCCTTCACTTAAGAGTTGCAAGCTCATATTCCATTCCCACACCTTGTCTGGTGCTCTGTCTATCTATCTATCTATCCATCATGCTATCTATTATTATTCGTATTTATAATATGGAGTCCTGACATCGCTCGGTCATGCCAACTGGCAGTCCTCCGACAGCAATCAACATTGACATATACTAATCTATTAATACGTAACATTGATAATAATATTGCATAGATATAATATTCATGTTAATATTGCAATGATCCAGTAATATTATATTTTAAACAAGTTGCATACATAATTGAACAAATGCAATATGGTTAAATTGGTTATTGTATGACATTTGTAAGATGTGTATGTATTACAGTAAATGCATATATGCAAAAAAAAAAAAAATAGTTCAAAGTTAAGATTATGGTAAGAGCTATTAATAGTGCATATAGAGATAATGATACTGGTATACTTCCATATCATGTCATTCTTCTTATATATATATATATATATATATATATATATATATATATATATATATATATATATATATATATATATATATATATATATATATATATATAATTAACACTATATACAAAGTATGTACACTTCATTCAGGGGGGTTAACTTGAATTTGCATTTTACCCCCACTAAATACTGACTTCAAGGTTGCAATTCTTGCATGCATTCTGTGCATTGCAAACAGCAACACTGCCTGGAACCACTGCCTGACTCTCTTCTTCTTCATTTCTGCAACATTCGCGGCCTTTCATCTAACTTTCGCTCTGTTGAGCACCACCTCTCCTCCTCTAAACCTCACCTTCTTTTTCTAACGGAGACTCAGCTGTCTGAGGCAACTGACAGCAAACCCTTTTCTGTATCCTCCTACTTTCTCTATACTCATTTCAAAGCCAAAGGTGGCTGCTGTGTATACATACGCAACGACTTATCTTGCTCTCGTGTTCCTGAACTTGATTCTTCTGAATTCTCCACACTCTGGCTTCGGTTTTCCTGTCATTCTCTGACTAAATATATCTGTGCTGTTTACTTATCCCCTAATTCTACTGACTATCAAAAATTCTTCGACTATCTTACTTCTACGATGGAACACATTCTATCCATTTCTCCTTTCTCTGAAATCTCCATTCTTGGAGATTTCAGTGTTCACCACCACCTTTGGCTCTCCTCTCCTTTCACGGATCCACCTGGTGAACAAGCCTACATCTTTTCTATCCTTAATGACCTAGAGCAGCTTATACAGCACCCTACCCGTATCCCTGACTGCCTTGGAGAGAGCTCCAACATACTTGACCTCTTCCTCACAACTAATCCTTCTGCTTACTCTGTTAATCTTTTCTCTCCGTTGGGCTCCTCCGATCACAACCTTATTACCTTAACCTGTCCTATCACTCCGGTACGGCCTGTGGACCCTCCAGGGAAACGTCGTCTGTGGCATTTTGGAGCTGCGGACTGGGATGCCCTCAGGCAGTACTTCTTTGATTTTCCCTGGAATGATTATTGCTTCCATGGCCGTGAGCCATCTGAGTGTGCCTCGCGCATTACGGAGGTTATTCTCTCGGGCATGGAAGCATACATTCCTTTCTCATATCCTTTGACTAACGCAAGAAAGCCTTGGTTTAATCACGCTTGTTCTAATGCTGTCCGCAACAAGGAGAAGGCCTACAAAAGGTACCGGAGCCAACCCACCCCTGAATCACATAATCTTTATGTTTCTACCCGGAATCGTGCTAAGTCTGTTCTTCGCTCTACTAAAAATAATTTCATCCATACTAAATGCTCTCAACTCTCCAACTCGAATTCTTCCCGCTCCTTCTGGCACCTTGCCAAAAATCTTTCTAACAACTTTACCTCATCATCCTTCCCTCCTCTTTTCTACTCTGATGGTTCTGTAGCTATTTCTTCTACTGATAAAGCAGATCTCTTCGCACAGACTTTCTCCTCCAATTCCACCTTAGACGATTCCGGTGCTGTTCCTCCATCACTTCCCCCCTCTGACTTCCTCATGGCTGACATTAAAATTTCTTCAGTTGATGTATTTTCTGCCATCACTGGCCTCAGTACTAACAAGGCATATGGGCCTGATGGGGTCCATCCTGTTGTTCTCAAGAACTGTGCTTCTGTGCTTACACCCTGCCTAGGCAAACTATTTCGCCTTTGTCTGTCAACTTGTACCTTTCCTTCTTGCTGGAAGTTTGCTCTCATTCAGCCAGTCCCAAAGAAGGGTGACCACTCCCAACCCTCCAACTATCGTCCAATTGCTTTAACGTCCTGTATTTCAAAAGTTTTCGAGTCAATTCTTAATAGACAAATTTTAAGGCATCTTTCCTATCACAACCTTCTTTCCGATTGTCAGTATGGGTTCCGTCAGGGATGTTCCACTGGCGATCTTCTCACCTACCTTTCAGACTTCTGGTCATCCTCCTTTCGGGACTTTGGCGAAAGCTTTGCCATTGCACTTGACATCTCAAAGGCTTTCGATCGAGTCTGGCATAAATCTTTAATTTCCAAACGCCCTCCTACGGTTTCTATCCTTCTATCTGTGCCTTCATCGCTAGCTTCCTTTCTGGTCGTTCTATAGCCGCTGTTGTAGACGGCCATCGTTCTTCTCCTAGATCTATCAACAGTGGTGTTCCTCAGGGCTCTGTCCTATCACCAACTCTCTTCCTTTTATTCATCAATGATCTTCTAAGCTGTACATCTAACCCTATCCACTCATACGCTGATGACTCCACCCTTCACCTTTCCATTCGGTTCCCGCAACGCCCATCTCAACAGTTACTTCAAGAAACAAGGGATGAGGCTATGGCACACCTAATGTCTGACTTGGCTCATATCTCTGACTGGGGTAAAAATAATATGGTTGTCTTTAATGCATCTAAGATTCAGTTCTTACACCTATCAACCCGACAAAATCTTCCACAGGTATACCCACTATTGTTTAATAATATTCAGCTTAATCCTGCATCATCCTTGAACATGCTTGGGGTTTCATTTACTCGGGACTTATCTTGGAAAGATCATATTACATCTCTTGTAAAATCTGCTTCCAAGAGATTGGGTGTGTTAAGCCGACTCCGCTCTTTCTTTACCCCTGCACAATTGTTGACTCTATACAGGGGTTTTATCCGCCCCTGTGTGGAGTACAACTCTCATGTGTGGGGAGGCTCCCCACATACAGCTCTTCTCAACAGGGTGGAGTCAAAGGCTTTTCGTCTCATTAACTCTCCTCCTCTTACTGAATCCCTTCAACCTCTGTCTCTTCGCCGCACTGTTGCATCTTTATCTCTTTTCTATCGCTACTTTAATGATCACTGCTCCTCTGAACTGTCTACTTGCATTCCTCCACCTCTACGACGGGCGCGTAGCACCCGTCTGGCAGCAAACTCTCATCCCTTTTCTGTCCAACTCTCTAATGCAAGAGTTAACCGTTACTCCCAGTCTTTCGTTTATGCAACGGGTCAGCTCTGGAACTGTCTCTCTCTGTCTGTATTTCCTGCTGCCTGTGATCTCCGGTCTTTCAAACGTAGTGTGTCCAGGCATCTCAAAATGATCGGATCTTGAATTTGGCTCTCTATTGTATTTTGTTTTTCTCTTGGAGGGAACTGTTACTGTGGGCTCATGGCCTTTGGTTCCTTCTTCCTCGCATAAAAAAAAAAAAATACAATACAGAAGATTATAAAGACAGTAGGTGCTGGGCTATACACATAATATGGGTTGAACATACTCAAAATCAAATCTTCCCAGGGCTTCATTGTTTCATTGATCAGTTGCATAGTTTCAAACTAAGGTGAAGTCAACTTAATACCTGTGCTCATATTAGGAGGTGCGTGGAAATGTTTGTGTGTATGATTGAGGATGGCGTAGTGATTGATGGTGGATAAAGTGGACATGGATGGTGTAAATACCGCACAGTAGTCTGGTGCTATGTATAATCCTGAGGCTGAAGTATGAGATGGTGGTATATCTGGACAGACTATGTAAACTGATGTGTTATGAGTGAAATAAAAAAAAACTGTGAGTGTCCGATGCGTTGATGGTGTACAATCTTATCTTGAGCAAAAGTGAAGTTGTAATGATTATGAATGTTGTGATTTCTTATGATAGCCATTTCACAAGGGACTGTTTCAGTAGGCTGAAACGTGAAAATGTACGCAAGACAAAGATGAACAGCATGTAAGGATGTGCGGCACTTTCATTCAATCGTTGATTCACTTGAGAAAGTGACAGTGTTCCGTCTCTTGGAGACCATGATGAGTTCGGTGTCTGTGTTGATGTTGATGATGACCAAAGTGTTATTATTCTTAGAATGGAAGGGGTGTATTTCGTATACTGTGAACAGGTCGTCAGTTATGAATGGTACATGAACAACTACTGATGGTGTTAGTGTTGCTTCTAACTATGGATAATATTGCATGAAATCCCTACTTCGGAACAAAGGCTTCAATTTATGTTTTTGTAAGCCCTGACTAATTATCTAACGTAGATCATGAACTGGAAGTAAGTCAATTGTGATCTTGCCATTACCGACATTCGAAATTCCTTGCATAAGTGCCCTGTAACGAACACTAGTGTTGTCTAATTGGAGTAGAATTGTGTCAGTGTGTTCCTTGATGATGGAAAAGTATTGGAAAAGTGTTGGGTTACCTTCCATGTCATTTATTTTATTTACACTTTCGAGCGCTATGTTTTCCGCCTTTTTGAGATTTTTCACGATTGTCTTCATTGCTGAGTTATGTCCTGTGATGAATTTATCTTGGTATGTTAGTATCTGAGCTATTTTATTAAATTTGTTGTTATTTCTTGAAGGTCTTCCTCTGTAGCCAATCCAAAGATGTTCCCAAGAACCGCACCACCCAGGTCGAACAAACCGCACTTTTGGCGAGTACAGTATGTGTAACGTTGTTCGTGTCGCTCAATACCTTCGTTCCATGAGATGGGAGATCTTGGATCATGATGAACATAGTTGACTTCGCCTGTTCTATCTTCCATTTCGCTAACTTCACTATTTCATCCACTTCCTTTGTGTTATGTGCATGTGAAACATAGCCTCCTATCATGAAGTCCAGGATCCTCATGGGTCTCGCGATGTTTTCTAGATAAGAAGGTAATTCGTATAAGTAATCCAAACTGATTTCAGTACTCATGACATCTTTTACGATTGACGTCGTGGCCGTTGGAGCTATGAGGCATCCTTGCTATACTATGTGTTGGGGGTCTAAGTGAGCATATCCTCTTGCTATGTAGAGGAGAATCCACAGCATAAGTCCCTTCATTGTTACCTACTGACAAAATAATCTATTAATTTTCTAATATGGTCATGCTGTTGTCGATGATAGTGATGATGTGCGTTACCGTTGACTAACGGAGAACAATAACTTGCTTGTTATTTCATTTGTAGGAGTTTAAATCGATATTTAAATCATGTAAATGATGTACTGTAGATTTTATTGGAACAGTTGCACCTATGTTTGATTGTTTGGTATATGACCTTAATTTATTTCTGTAATTATTGTTGTTTTCTTGATTGGTTTCATGAGTTAAGCTGCCCACACACGCAGAGGACTGGCATCACGATTCTGTGAGGATAATCATTTGTGGATTAGCCTTAAGGCTTGGCATCATAGACGAAACCCCACACGTGCTGACGATTGTCGTTAAGGATTGGCATGAGGACAGACATCAAGGCGCCAGTCGTCTGCGTGTGTGGAGGCATCTCGCGCCAGTCGTCTGCGTGTGTGGAGGCATCTCGCGCCAGTCGTCTGCGTGTGTGGAGGCATCTCGCGCCAGTCGTCTGCATGTATAAAGGACTGTCACACCGCCACTTTTGTTCAGTTGTGAAGATCTGTTGAAAACTTCAGATCTTCCAGTGACCGTCCCGTTGCAAGAAACCTCAGAGTTCCAGCTAGCCTCTCCTCTGCTGATATGGATATCCTCATTACTGTATCTTCTTCGTTATCACCGGGGAATCCAGGGTTAACAAATATCTGAATGAATCATCAGTCATCTTTAAGTAGTTTTTAAAATCATCAGGGTTATTTTCTCTTAGTTCATCCAGCAACACCATATGAGAAAGTTTGTCTCTGTTCTTTAGCCACGGTTTTGTCCATAGTCGACGTTTTTTATGACAACGTTCTTCTTCAGATTCGTCACTTATTAGCACTACCAGTAGAGCACTCTTCTGTCTTTTACTTAAAGCCATGATGTGCAACTGATGATGAGCAGATGTCGACACGCCTCAGTGTGCACCAGACGACTGTCGCCTTGATGTCTGCTCTCAAGCCTCCACACACGCAAAGGACTGGCGCCTTGATGTCTGCTCTCGGTCTGCTCTCCCTTCTTACACGCAGACGATTGGCTTCACGTGGCCTCAAGCGACTGGTGCGAGCCATCTCCTACACACAGACGATTGTCGTCATTGACGCCAATCCTTTCCCGGCCTCACGTGGATTTATAACCAGACGAAATTCCATGAGGCAGAATAATTCCATCTGACGATTGGAATCAAGAGCCCACACACGGTGACGATTTTGTGAGGACTGGACTTTTGACGCCAATCCTCACAAAATCGTGATGCCAGTCCTCTGCGTGTGTGAGCAGCTTTATGTTCGGTTGTTCGGTGGTATCTGAGGCTGTATAATTATTGGATAGTTCCCTTGAAACTCGTTTTAAATGGTCCATATGAACTTGTTTCTCTTCACCACTTGACAGTGACCTAATTAAAACTTTTTTTTTTGCTTTTGGGGTTTTCAAGAATACTCCCCCAGTATCCCTGCTTGTCGTAAAAGGCGACTAAAAGGGTTGGCGGAGGGTTAGTGCCCCTCCCCGGAAAACAACTAACTAAAAAAAACAAACAAGAAGCCTCGGACAAGGACTGACCAAACGATGACGACCCAGGACCGGACAAAGGACTTGGTACTGAGTACATGGAATGTAAGAGGAGCGAATGATGAGGTGAAAGAGAGAGAGATTGTCCAGGTGCTTGAGGATGCGAAAGTGGATGTATGTGGAATAACTGAAACAAAATGGAGAGGAGAAAGTGTGAGAGAATGGGAGTATGGATGGGGTATATGTGCAGGAGTAGATGAGAATGAGAGGGCAAAGGAAGGAGTGTGTATAGTTGTGAGTAAAAGATGGAAGAAGAGCATAAGACAGTATGGATCAGTTGGGTCAAGGATTGTGTGGGTAAAGTTGAAAGTTGGAATACAAATGTGGGCGATTGTTTGTGTGTATGCGCCAACGCAAGATCGTGCTAGAAGAGTGAGAGAAGAGTTCTGGACAGATGTGGAAGTGTGCATGGAAAAGTTTGGAAGGAATGAGAGAGTGTTTTTGATTGGTGATATGAATGGTAAAGTTGGGAATGTGAAGGTGGATGGAATAGTTGGTGAGTGGGGTGTGCCTGCTGAGATAGATGAGAATGGGAGTGCGTTAGTGGACATTTGTGCTGGGAGGGGGTTGATGATAGCCAATACCCTCTTTAGGCATAAAATGATCCACAGGTATACATGGCGAGTGATGAGAAGGATGGGTGGTGAACTGAATGAAAGGAAGGCAATGATTGATTATGTGTGTGTGGATGAAAGGATGCGAAGATGTGTAAAGGATGCAAGAGTGTATAGAGGTTGGGGGAGTGGACTTTCTGACCACTACTTGGTGGTGGCCAGAATTAGGATGCAAGTAAGATGGAGGAATAGAAGAAGGGAAAGACGAGAGGAAGGAGTAGTTGCAAGGAGAGTGGAAAGGTTACAAGAGGATGAGAAAAAGGCAGAGTATAAGAGAGAAGTGGAGGAACGATTGGGCAAATATGAATTGGAGCAGATGGGAGACGTGGAAGGTATGTGTAAGATATTTACAGAAGAAATATGTGCAGCATGTGATGTGGTGTGTGGAAGGAAGAGAAGACGGAGGGGGGTGCAAGGAACAGCGTGGTGGACTGAAGAGGTGAAACAGGCTGTGGCACAAAAGAAGAAAGCATACAATGAATGGATGAGGAATAGGGGCGTGGAAGAAGTTGAGAGGCGGAAGAGAGAGTTATATGTGGAAAGGAAGAGAGAGGCGAAAAGATTAGTAAGAGACAGTAAGAAGAGAGTGGATGAGGAATTTGGAAGGAATTTGAGTGTAAAGTGGAGGGACTGTAAGAAAATGTTCTGGAGAGAAGTGAAAAGAGTAAGACAGGGTGGAAGTGAAGTTAGCAGGGGAGTGAAAGATAAAAATGGTAGATTACTAGTGGAGAAGGCAGAAAAAGTGAGCAGATGGAGAGAACACTTTAAGGAATTGTTGAACGTAGAGGATGGAAGTAATGCGAGTATAAGTGGCTGGGGAATGGCTGGGAGAAGGAGGGAGGTGAGAAGACAGGAAGAAATCAGTAGGATAGAAGTTGTGGAAGCAATGAAGAAAGTTAAATCGGGGAAAGCCCCAGGAATTGATGGAGTGTGTGGTGAAATGCTGAAGCACGGGGGAGAGATAGTAGTAGAATGGATGTGGAAGATGTGCAGATTGGCCTGGGAGGAAGGTAGAGTCCCGGAGGATTGGAAGTCAGGTATAATTATTCCCTTGTACAAAGGAAAAGGGGAAAAAGAAGTGTGTGGTAATCATAGGGGCATTTGTCTTCTTAGTATAATAGGAAAAGTGTATGGTAGGATACTTATAGACAGAGTTAGAGAAAGAACAGAGAAATTAGTTGGAGAAGAACAGGGAGGCTTTAGGAAGGGAAGAGGTTGTGTAGATCAGATATTCATTCTTAGATCTTTAGTGGAAAAGTTTCTAGAGAAGGGAAAGAAGTTGTATGCGGCTTTCATGGATTTGGAGAAAGCATATGACAGGGTGGATAGACAAGGATTGTGGAAAGTGTTAAGAATATATGGAGTAGATGGGAAGTTGCTGAATGCTGTGAAGAGTATGTACGATGGTGCGAAGGCTGCAGTGCGTGTGGATGGTGAACTAAGTGAATTTTTCTCTTTGAAAGTTGGTTTGAAACAGGGATGTGTCATGTCTCCATGGTTGTTCAATCTGTACATGGATGGGGTAATAAAAGAGGTACAAGGTAGGGTAGTGAATGTTGGAGTGGCCCTGGTGAGAGAGGATAGTGTTTGGAAACTCCCTGTACTGCTGTTTGCAGATGATACTGTGTTGTTGAGTGAAGACGAAGGGGAGCTGCAAGGCTTGGTGGATGAGTTTGAGAGAGTGTGTAAGAAACGGAACCTAAAGGTGAATGTAGGGAAGAGTAAAGTGATGGTCTTTGAGAGAGGTGAAGTTAGTGAATGTACAGCGAGGTTGGATGGTGAGGAATTGGAAAATGTGAGTACGTTTAAGTATTTGGGTAGTGTGATGAGTAAGGATGGAGGTTTGGAGGGTGAAGTGCTTGAAAGGGTACAGCAGGGAAGAAAGGTTGCTGGTTCCTTGAAAGCAGTGATAAGAAACAGGGAAGTGAGCATGGAAGTGAAAAAGTTACTACATGACAGTATTGTGATACCAACTCTAACGTACAGAAGTGAAGCTTGGACATTGTTGGAAGGACACAAGTCAAGAGTGAGAGCAGTGGAAATGAGTTATTTAAGAGGAGCCTGTGGAGTCACGTGGAGAGACAGGCTGACGAATGAGGATATAAAGGAGCGTTGTGGTGTGGATGTGGATGTGATAGGAAGCGTTATGAGGAACACACTGAGGTGGTTTGGCCATGTGGAGAGGATGGAGGGTGAAAGACTGACGAAGAGAGTGTATATGAGTGAGGTGGAGGGGGGAAGAGGGAGGGGGAGGCCGAGGATGAGATGGAGGGATGGGGTGGAGAGGTATATGAGAGAGGGGGGTGTGAGTTGGGAGCAGGGCAGTGAAATGGCGGGGGACAGGGCGACTTGGAGGCGATTTGTTTGTGGCCACCCCAAACGGGATTGAGGCGTCTGGCAATAGATAGATAGATAGATAGATAGTTAATTTCTCTGTATGGGCCCTCAAATTTTGGGGATAATTAATTGTCTCGTATGACTGATACTATAGAGCACAGTCTAAGTAGTATACAGTCGTCTCACACTTGGTTCAAATTTTGGAGCAGTCCGTGCATGACGTCACGGGGTCCTGCAGCTGTCAGTTGGCTCGGGGCAGCGGAGGGGGTAAGATGTGTCCCTTCAGTCTCTTCTCACTCGTGCAGGAATTTCAGACATGCGGCATTTGAAAACATGCCAGTTTAAATCTGGAATAATTTCCGAAGCTAAAGAGGTCAAAATTAGATTCAAAAGTTTACCTTTATCAAAGAAAATTAAAGATTATAAAGTTTTATAAGACGATGAGTGACGTTTGAAGATTATTATCCAACCACTGTGTACACGTACGTCCGCATGTTATGATATAATACATGCTTGCATTTACTTCAAATGTCACTCATCGTTTTATTAAACTATATAATCAACTTTAATTTTCTTTGATAATGGTAAACTTTTAAAGCTAACTTTGACCTCTTTGGCTTTGGAAATTATTCCATATTTAAAATGGCTGCTTATATTGCAAGCAGATTACAAATATAAGTATTAAAATAAGAAGAGCTGTAGATTTACCATGCTCCTCAGTGTTGCATATACCAATGAGCAGCCTTAATTCAAACGTTTCTTGGCTCTAGCCAGTGCAGCTGAGTGAACAGGGTATACTTGTCACACTTGAGTTATCCCTTTACTTTTCGTTTTCTATGGAAGGCCATCTGACGTCATCCACATGACGTCATCCACCTGCCATGAGACGACTGTATATTACTTAGACTGTGCCATAGACAACGTCTCCTAAGCTGATAGGCGAGGCTCTTGCCTATCTATTAAATGCCTCCATCATTTCTTCCTTGGACGTTGTTAATTGTTTTTTGACTCTTTTATGTATGTCCTGGAAATCACGTAAACGGAGGTTAATCATTTTCACTGTATATGGGCAGACTGTCACCTTCTAGGAGCTCATATGGTAGTTTTTTATCTGTCCCATATATAATGAAATGTGATGTGTTATCTATGGATTTATTTATAGATCTATTAATTGAGGCTTCTACTCTTGGAATCCAATAATCCCAGCTTGCATAATTTTCATTAAGAATGTGTTAGCACATCTAATACTTTTTGTTTTGTCTCTTTACTAAACCCATTAGATGCTGGATGATAGGCTAAAACGTTAACCTTTTTGATGTTGTATTGTTTACATACTTCTTGTAAGATATCAGAATTAAATTCTCCTCCATTATCACTTATTAGTACCTTTGGGGTAGTAAAGCGGCATATTACATTATCTATTATCGCCTTTGCTACTGTCTCTGCTGTTTTTTTTTTTTTTTTTAATTGGGGCTAAATTTACGTAACAGGAAAAATGATCCGATGCTACGAATAGGTGTTGGTTATTACTCGTATTGTATGATAATGGCATCTTGAGTAAATCAACAGCGACAACGTCCCATGGTTGATGTGGTACAGGGTAATTACCCATCGGTGCAGGTGAAATTGGGTATTCTTTGTGTTTTGCACATGATTCGCATCTGTCTATATGATTGTTTATATCTTTTCGTAATGATGGCCAGTAATATAACAACTGGGCTTGTTTGAATGTCCTATCCTTTCCAGGATGTCCTGCATGTGGGCTATCGTGTATCATTCGTAATACTCGTGGTATCATGTCATTAGGTACTACCAATTGTTTTTTATATTTTCGGTGTTTTGGTTGTCCTGGGTTGATCTAGTTCAAGGCATTAATGATTATTGTGAATAGTTCTAGTGGTACATGTAGTTTGGGTAATTGTATGTCATCTCCACTTTCTAACTTGTATATAACTTTAGACCATGTTGAATCATGTCTTTGTGCTTTTGCGACTTCATCGTGGTTTGCAATGTCTCCTTTGAGATCTAATGCCGCGACCAGAATTGTTTTCGGGTTCCTAGATAATGCGTCGGCTACTAGATTCATTTTGCCTTGTATATAATGAATATGTACTATTGCGGCCAGGAGTTCTTAGCCACCCTCGTCCAACCAACCCGTGTATGTGGCAGCGTCGCATTCACGAGCACAGAAGTTGCCTTCGATGCATTTCCGCCGAAAAATATTCCTTCAGCTTTGGGCTTGTACTAATGGATAAAGCAATAGTAATATTTACTTTTAAGGTTTGACTCTGATAACACAAATATATCATACTGATTATTTAATAACTCGTTTCTCGTATAGACCCAAGCAAGTGATAAATATGTATATATTTGGTTCCACTTCACGACTTCCTGTAGGTTTGAACCAGCGAACACAAAGAGAACAAGTTCGAAGCATTCATTTGTTACCAGGAGAGAGAGAGAGAGAGTAGCGGGTGCCTATGAATTTTAGAGGAATGAGGTGAAGTGAGGTGCTCAACACAGTTAAACAGGGATTTTTCCTTTCGTTTCGGTTGGCTTTCTATGCCTAAATGACTAATGAAGGTAAATTATGAAATATAATAACTGGATGACGAAGTGGTAATAGGGTCCGGTCAATGGATGTTTGGTGCAAGGTGTGAGGTGGTAAGCCTAATTCCAGGTAACAATCGCTGTTAAAAGTTGGATAGTTTAGGTCCCATTTACTGTAAATATCTCCATGTATGTTTACAGTACGTGTATGCCCCTATGGACCTATTTTCACCCCATGAATATTTTCATCGATGGACATTTTCACCACTCGGAACAAAATCCCCCACGAACTTATTTCCTTACTGACTTTTTTTTTTTTTTTTTCAAAGACTCCTACTTTTCTACGTAACCTATTTTCCCACGAACTAATTTTCCCCATTGATGTATTTTCTCCCCACGGACCAATTTTTGCGTCGACCTTGAATCTCTTCATTGATGCAAGTTTCCTACATGGTCGTATACCCATGGATGTATTTTTCCCAGTGAACCTATTTTCCCCATTTACCTGTTATCCGACGTGGTTATATCACCCACTGATGCGTGCAGTTGAAACACAGACCTCTTAACCAACAGACGTATTGCACGATGGACCTGTTGTAACCCAGTGGATATATATACCTACTTCAGCATGATTCCAGAATAATATCCCCTGTGCACCGATTTTCCCAACTCGGACATTAACTCAAATCATCTAATCCCAGTGGCCTGTTTTCCCACAATCCGTTCATCCATCTACACACCCACCCATCAACGCACATACCCACAACGTTACTCTATACAGTATGTCTCAAAAGTAGGACGACACAAACCCGGATCTTGCCTTGTCCTACAGGTAGCCCCATCACCCACCCCACTTAAACAATGCACGAACCCCACTCCACCCTACTTAACCAGCCCAACAACCCTTTCCCTCCCTCTCGCCCACCCACTCCACCTAATCCGCCTGTGAAACAACCAGCCTATACTAACCAATGCATCCACCCAGTCACCAACCTACCAACCTACATACCATGCTCCACAAGTCAGATGACTCAATTCAACACACACACACACACACACACACACACACACACACACACACACACAGGCGGGGTGGATTTCCTTACACGAAAGATGAGTCTCACCGCTTAACTCAGTCCGTCAGTAGAAAATAGTACCGGGTATTCTTTACAGGGAGTTTATCAGGCCGTAGATAAGGGGCTTCATTCCGGCTACATACGCATGATTTTATGCGATATGAGTAAATAAGGTGCTCGAGCTAAACAGGGAATTTTTCCTTTGGCTGACGACGAAGGAGTTTATTTATCCCAGGATAACGTCTCGTCGGACAAAATGAAAGATGGGTTTTGTTCTTGGTAACGCCAGTTGACTTTGTCAAATAATTTGGCAGGCCGCGTAACTTCTGTTAAATGCCTTATGTTCGCATTTTTTTTTTCTCTCTCTGGTGGTTGGCACCTGGAGATTTTTGTCAAACTCATGAGTATTTTTCTCATTAACTGGATATCTCTCGCTGGACAGAGAGGCAAATTGCTTTCTTAAGCACAGCTTTTTGTTAAATCAACAGCATTTATCTCCTAATTCATTATTCCTCCAACAGCAGCCCTTTAAAAAAAAAATTATCACAAAGCAAGGCAAGTTCTAGTGACTGATGGAAGAAATATTCAAACTGTGGCCTGTTTTCAATGGATCACAGGAATCCAGGGTTTCTCATCCCTTGCATTTCCCTGCGCCAGTCTGTCTCCACCTCATTATTCCAAAATTCACAGGGGCCCACCGTACACGCTCTCCCTCTCTCTCTCTCTCTCTCTCTCTCTCTCTCTCTCTCTCCTGGTAACAAATGAATGCTTCGAACTTGTTCTCTTTGTGTTCGCTGGTTCAAACCTACAGGAAGTCGTGAAGTGGAACCAAATATATACATATTTATCACTTGCTTGGGTCTATACGAGAAACAAGTTATTAAATAATCAGTATGATATATTTGTGTTATCAGAGTTAAACCTTAAAAGTAAATATTACTATTGCTTTATCCATTAGTACAAGCCCAAAGCTGAAGGAATATTTTTCGACAGAAATGCATCGAAGGCAACTTCTGTGCTCGTGAATGCGACGCTGCCACATACACGGGTTGGTTGGACGAGGGTGGCTAAGAACTCCTGACAGCATTAGTACATTGTTGTTTTCGACTGTACATTTCCATCTTGCTATCCTCCCAGAGAGGAGTTTTTCTTTAAACATACCCACTAGCGGTTTCTGGTCAGTGAATAAGTGTATTTCGTAACCATATACCAAATCTCGAAACTTTTTTAATGCAAAAACCACTGCAAGTGCCTCTAAGTCTGTAGTGCAATAATTTTTCTCTGCACCTTTTATTTGTCTGCTGGCAAATGCAATTGGTTGATTCTGTCCTCTTTTATCTTCTTGCATCAGTACAGCCCCTAATCCTTTAACTGATGCGTCTGTACAGATAATAAATGGTTTTGTGAAATCCGGATATGCCAAACAAGGTGCATTTGTTAGTTTATTTTTTAATTTGTTAAATGCTTGTTTTTGTTCTTCCCATTGGAATCCGTCTATACTGATAGTGTCCTCTATTTGTGGAAAAGGCAGCGTATTTACGTGACTCCTGATCTACAGGAATTTGATAATAACCACTTAGCAAATCGATCGTGGAAAATACATTATTTTCTGGTCCAATATTCTGTAGGATGTCGCTTAGCAATGGCATAGGAAATCTGTCTGGGATTGTGTGATTGTTTAGTTTATGGTAATCTACTACTGCACTTATTTCTCCATTTCGTTTGGGCACGAAGAATAATGGGGCATTCCACGGGGAGACTGATGGCTCATTAATTCCAAATTTTAACATTTCATCGACATACTGATTTGCGAGTGTACGCTGAGATTGTGGGATTCGGTAGGCAGGTACGAAAAATGGTGGTGTATCTGGGTGCACATTAATCTTGTGATTAATCAAGTTAGTACACCCTAATTGTTCTCCGGGCAATGCTACGGTGTCCCAGTGTTTTTCCAACAGAGTTAACAAATCATTTTCTTCATCAGATTCACCTGAGTAAATTAAATTCTCTTTTATGCTTTCTCAATCCGTAGATTTTATCTCACTTGTCACTCCAGTTAAAACTATTTTCATTACAGGGGCGGGACATTTTTCAATATTAACTATACAAGTCCCCTTTTTAACTGTACTTCCCCATGCATGTGATTAATTATGAATATCTGCGTTTGCCCTTCGTCGTTCATCTGACATAATGCGTTTTCTACTGACAATACTTTACATAATTTTTCTAAGACAAGAACAGTAATATTCCGTAATTTGCTCTTTATGGTAACTTTCATATAGGAGTTAGGTGGTATAACTAAATCATTGGTGAGGTGGGCGGGAAAAACTGATAAATCAGTACCGTTACCTGGGTTTCTAGTCCTGGAGGCTGGGGGGGGGGAGTGGATCTGTACACTCGTTTGTTTGTGTATGTTTGTTTAAGCTTTTAATATTACCAATTCTTTTTGGTTCTGTTTTACTAGTCGGTGAGGACACTGATGGTATTTCCTCTATGAATTCATTATCAAAGTCTACAGTATTCCATTCATTTGTGGGAGTAAAGTTATTTTCTCCGTTCTCATGCATCTTAAGCCCAGTAACATATGAGCTTTAATTGCTAAGTTTTCAACGATATAGAAAAATGCAGAGATTGGTCTTGTAGTCTCTGTGAAACTAATGTTTAACCGTATCATACCTTTTACTGTGATTTGTTTGCCATCTACTGTATATAAGTCTAAATCAGATTCTTCCAGAAAAGTTACTTTCTTCTTATTTCTAAAAATTCTGTTTATTTCTTCTTGTATTATTAAGTTCACTGGAGAGTATGTGTCTAAAAATAGGGAAACGTTTTGATCCTCACATACAGCTGGTATCAAGATACACTCATTTCCCAACATGCCTCCTATGTGAATTTTAGACTTGCTTTTCTTTACGTTTGTTCGTTTTTTGTCGTGACTTGGTTTTCCTCCGATTTGAAAATAGACACTAAATTTTTCTACTGTTTTGCAGTTACTGGTCCAATGCCCTTGGCACCGATGATGCCTACAGTAGTGACCAAATCCTCGTGTCTTTTGTCTATCCTCTTTTGTTTTGATAAAGCATTCATGCTTTGTGTGTCCTGGTTTTGCACAGTAATGACACAGACTGGATCTATCTCCTGACTGTGATCTGCGAGATGACTTCCCATATATAGTGGTGTCTGTGGCACAAGATCTGCTTGGACTGCGCGAAAACTTATGAAACTGCCTGAAGCCTGGTGTTTGTGATCATTGCCTCGATGCGTTTGGTTGTTTGCTCTGCCTGCTTTCGGGTCGCCATCGATTTTTTTCTCTGTTTGGGGTAGTTGTAGCTGTTTTCACAGCTGATACTGTCTCAGGCACTCTCATTCTACTAGAATGTGATTGAGTTTCGATCACACCTGCTTTGCTACACTGCATCTCTACCTCATTCATTAAATCTAGTAAGCACATACCTGTGGTGTACGCGATCGTCTTGGCGATCTTAAGGGTCCTGTCAGGTAATTTACACAAGGCAGCTACATAACCAATGATGTCCACAACGAGGTCTGGGGACATCTTTCCATCTCCTGCTATCCAGTTTGAGTATTCTAAGGTAGCTAATAATGTTCTTTTGATGGTGGAGACATCAGCAGTTATTTCACTGAGCACATGATTTGTAGTGTGCTCCCTTGCAAGATATACAATCTTACGTAATTCCGGGATTATACCTGGCAAAAAGTTCATACCCCCAGAAAATTTCTTCAAAAATTCAGTTTTAAATTCATCATATGTCTTAGCTCGGAGAAGCTTATCTGACTTTAGCAAGTCTCCTGCTGGGCACCTTTCCTGATTAATCCAAGAGGAAAAAATAGCAATTTTCTCTTGTTTATCTGTTATGTGCCTTCTTACAAAGATCTGTGCACACTGATTGACCAATGAAATGACATCAAAGCAATCTTTTTCTGTGCCAGGGAATTTCGAGGCAGTTTTATCCTCATAGTAGATGTAAACATGAGGTGGGGTTGTTTGATCCGTGGTGTTCATTTTCACTGGTTGCACTGTTAATTTAACTTGGACTTGTTTATCGTTATATGAGGGAATAGTGGAATAGGTTTTCCCTGAACTATGAACTCTGTTAAGTATATTTTCATAGATATGCAAGTCAGAGACAAAGTTCTTACTCGCTACATCAGAGGGGGTTTGCCAATCATCATCATTATCATCTAGAATTGAGGTATTAGTTTTTTTATCTTTAGTTTGCGGTGAATTTTGTAGGGTGGGTGTGTTGCCCTGGTGCTCTCCTAATTGTGTATCCGCAGTGGGCGCTAACTGTGTATCATCTGGTACTAACACGGGTGGAGGTGAAAATATTCCTGTCCTATCACTCAGCTAAAAAGAATTCATGTTGCTAAGGTAAGGTGTTATGAAATACATCTTTGTTTATGTCCTAACTAAATAGATAAGTAAATGAATTGTAATAAATGACAGATAGTGAGTGTAAAAGTGTATATATAAAAATAAGTAAAGGGGGTGATTGTACCTAATTTAAGCACTGAAAAGAAATGAGTAAGTATAATTACACCCACTTGATAAAGATGGTCAATCGGAGTGGCGTGTCGAAAGCAGCTGTCGATCTCGGAAGATAAATGCAGTGTTGAATGAAGATCTCCTCTCGATAATTCTAGGGCTGTGTTGATGGATGATATTACTTAGGAAATTCCATGGCCTGATTCCAGTGTTGATTGTAGTGGTTAACAGCTGTAGTCATAAGCGAACCTCACAACAGAACGCGAATTCCCACTCAATACTGTGGAAATAAATGAGTATGAGTAGGAGCATGAGTAACGAGTAGTGGGTGAGAAGTGCCTGGTGTCAGTCACACGTTGATTGGCGTGGCATCGTCTCAGCGAACACGCATGGTGACGTCGTCTCAGCAGAAACACATGGTGATGTCGGCTTCCCACACTGGTAGCTGTGGTGAGTAACTGAGTAGCGATGAGTAACCTGAGTGAGGAAAGGTAAGATGCGTTATAAATGTGGCTCTGGTGTTTGCCGCGTCGTCTTGACCTCTGCATCAGTGGTGGAGATAGGGGGGTGGTAGGAAAGAGCATTGGGGATCTAGTACTTGTTGCTTTGTTCTTGCTTTTCATTTACTTTTTTTTTTCTTGCTGATACATGAAGTTGCGTGAAGATTATAGAGTTGTCTTGTAGACTTGTTATTTGTAGTTAATTGTAGAGCTTGTTGATCCTCACTTGTAACTCGTCGTTGCTACTTTTTGCTCGTAGGCTTGTAGGCTCGTAGACTCGTTCTTCTTATTGTATACTCGCTTGTGGTTACTTGATCGTAAAATTTTAGTTTCTTGATATTATAGAATTAGCTGTAGAACTGGAGCTGATCTTGGTTACAGTTTCGCCTGCTTTTGTAGAAATGATGGTTCGTAGGAGTAGAGTCGATCGTTACTGCCACCATTTATTGTAGAAACTTCGTAGCCACCATATATATGTATGTAACTCTTTAGTCTTATAATATTTAACCCTTTGAGTTTTGGTTAAAGTTATTTTGGTAATCAAAGAGCAGGAGGAGTTAAAGATGAATACAGGCAGTTGATCTTGATTTATTATCTTTAAAGAAAGTCTAAGCTGAGCAGCGTATGTGTTACACAGGGACTTAATATACTAACTAATTCTAGTCGGACCCCTCTTTTTATCTGATCTCTCCTCTACCTGCCGGTTCTATGGCCAGCCCCTTTCTGAGATCTGATTCCTACATTCTCGTTTAGCAGGTGTCGTGTCACGTGGGCTATACTGTTGTGAAGCTTCTAGAACACTGTATGTCTGTGTGTATGTACAGCTTCCGGTGCATAGAATGAGAGGGCAAAAGAAGGAGTATGTATAGTCGTGAGTAAAAGATGGAAAAAGAGCATAAGAGAGTATGGATCAGTTGGGTCAAGGATTGTGTGGGTAAGATTGAAAGTTGGAATACAAATGTGGGCGATTGTATGCGTGTATGCTCCAATGCAAGATCATGCAAGCAGAGTGAGAGAAGAGTTCTTGACAAATGTGGAAGTGTGCATGGAAAAGTTTGGAAGGAATGAGAGAGTGTTTCTGATCGGTGATATGAATGGTAAAGTAGGGAATGTGAAGGTGGATGGAATAGTTGGTGAGTGGGGTGTGCCTGCTGAGATAGATGAGAAAATGGCAGTGAGTTAGTGGACATTTGTGCTGGGAGGGGGTTGGTGATAGCCAATACCCTCTTCAGGCATAAAATGATACACAGGTAGGCCTATACATGGCGAGTGATGAGAAGGGTGGGTGGCGAACTGAATGAAAGGAAGGCAATGATTGATTATGTGTGCGTGGATGAAAGGATGCGAAGATGTGTAATGGATGCAAGAGCTTATAGAGGTTGGGGGAGTGGACTTTCTGACCACTACTTGGTAGTGGACAGAATCAAGATTCAAATAAGATGGAGAAATAGAAGAAGGGAAGGACAGGAAGAAGGAGTATCTGCAAGGAGAGTGAAAAGGTTACAAGAGGATGAGAAAAAGGCAGAGTTTAAGAGAGAAGTAGAGGACCGATTGGGCAAATATGAACTGGAGCAGATGGGGGACGTGGAAGGTGTGTGCAGGATATTCACAGAAGAAATATGTGCAGCATGTGATGTGGTATGTGGGATGAAGAGAAGACAGAGGGGGGTGCAAGGAACAGCGTGATGGAATGAAGAGGTGAGACAGGCTGTGGCACAGAAGAAGAAAGCATACAATGAATGGATGAGAAATAGGGGTGTGGAAGAAGTTGAGAGGCGGAAGAGAGAGTTATATGTAGAAAGAGAGTGGTGAAAAGATTAGTAAGAGAGAGTAAGAAGAGAGTGGATGAGGAATTTGGAAGGAATTTGAGTGTGTGTGGAGGGACTGTAACAAAATGTTCTGGAAAGAGGTGAAGAGAGTAAGACAGGGTGGAAGTGAAGTTATCAGGGAAGTGAAAGATAAAAATGGTAGATTACTAGTGGAGAAGGGAGAAAAAGTGAGCAGATGGAGAGAACACTTTAAGGAACTGTTGAACATAGATGATGGAAGTAATGCAAGAATAAGTGGCTGGGGAATGGTTGGGAGAAGGAGGGAGGTGAGAAGACAGGAACAAATTAGTAGGATAGAAGTTGTGGAAGCAATGAAGAAAGTTAAATCGGGGAAAGCCCCAGGAATTCATGGAGTGTATGGTGAAATGCTGAAGCATGGGGGAGAGATAGTAGTAGAATGGATGTGGAAAACGTGCAGATTGGCTTGGGAGAAAGGTAGAGTCCCAGAGGATTGGAAGTCAGGTATAATTATTCCCTTGTACAAAGGAAAAGGGGAAAAAGAAGTGTGTGGTAATCATAGGGGCATTTGTCTTCTTAGTATAATAGGAAAAGTGTATGGTAGGATACTTATTGACAGAGTTAGAGAAAGAACAGAGGAATTAGTTGGAGAAGAACAGGGAGGCTTTAGGAATGGAAGAGGTTGTGTAGATCAGATATTCATTCTTAGATCTTTAGTGGAAAAGTTTCTAGAGAAGGGAAAGAAGTTGTATGTGGCTTTCATGGATTTGGAGAAAGCATATGACAGGGTGGATAGACAAGGATTGTGGAAATTGTTAAGAATATATGGAGTAGATGGGAAGTTGTTGAATACTGTGAAGAGTATGTATGATGGTGCTAAGGCTGCAGTGTGTGTGGATGGTGAACTGAGTGAATTTTTCTCTTTGAAAGTTGGGTTGAAACAGGGATGTGTCGTGTCTTCATGGTTGTTCAATCTGTATGTGGATGGGATAATAAAAGAGGTACAAGGTAGGGTACTGGATGTTGGAGTGGCCCTGGTGAGAGAGGGTAGTGTTTGGAAACTCCCTGTAATGCTGTTTGCAGATGATACAGTGTTGTTGAGTGAAGACTAAGGGGAGCTGCAGGGCTTGGTGGATGAGTTTGGGAGAGTGTGTAAGAAACGGAATCTAAAGGTGAATGTAGGGAAGGGTAAAGTGATGGTCTTTGAGAGAGGTGAAGTCAGTGAATGTACAGTGAGGTTGGATGGTGAGGAATTGGAAAATGTGAGTACGTTTAAGTACCTGGGTAGTGTGATGAGTAAGGATGGAGGTTTGGACGGTGAAGTGCTTGAAAGAGTACAGCAGGGAAGAAAGGTTGCTGGTTCCTTGAAATCAGTGATAAGAAACAGGGAAGTGAGCATGGAAGTGAAAAAGTTACTACATGACAGTATTATGATACCAACTCTAACGTATGGAAGTGAAGCATGAACGTTGTTGGAAGGACACAAGTCAAGAGTGAGAGCAGTGGAAATGAGTTATTTAAGAGGAGTCTGTGGAGTCACATGGAGAGACAGGCTGACAAATGAGGATATAAAGGAGCATTGTGATGTGGATGTGGATGTGTTAGGAAGCGTTAGAAGGAATACACTGCGGTGGTTTGGCCATGTGGAGAGGATGGAGGGTGAAAGACTGACGAAGAGAGTGTATGTGTGTTGGAGGGGGGGAGAGAGAGGGGGAGGCCGAGGATGAAATGGAGGGATGGGGTGGAGAGGTATATGAGAGAGGGGGGTGTGAGTTGGGAGCAGGGCAGTGAAATGGCGAGGGACAGGGCGACGTAGAGGCGATTTGTTTGTGGCCACCCCAAATGGGATTGAGGCATCTGGCAATATATGTATATATATATATATATATATATATATATATATATATATATATATATATGTATATGTTTAGAGAGAGAGAGAGAGAGCCTCTGTGGTACAGTGGTAAAGTGTGCGTTTTCGTACATTGGAGAGCGAGGATTCGTGCCCCGCCAGGGCAATAAACTTTGGAAGTGTTCTCCCAGCCATGTAGCCTACTCCTTTGGCGGACACCAGGGGTGCTGTGGTTGAACCAGTGTCGCATACTGTAAAGTATGTTTGCACCCAGTTGGCTTGCGTGGGTTGATTACACTTGGTTCACAGACTACACACACATCCAAAGCCACTACAACACTACAATCACATTTACAAGCACTTCCCACCCTACATACAATCTCTACCAGACAGCCTAAGCCACTTGGTAGAGATACATAGGCTGTATCGTCCCTGCTTTGGTAGGGATAGGACGGTCCTGCAGTGAACCTCAACGGCTGATGATGATGATGATGATGATGATATATATATATATATATATATATATATATATATATATATATATATATATATATATATATATATATATATATAGGCTATATGGCATTGTCCTCCCAGGCTACCCCCGCCTCCCCTGCCTGTGGTGGGTGGTCAATGGGGGTTCCACCTTGCCTATAACGTGGCCGGGTAAATGGCTGCCAATATACAAACTTTCGCGTTCCTGGGTTGAAAACTGTGGCTGTACATAATGGCTTTGCCGGGACTCCCTGGGACCACCCCCACCCTGGGTGGATCCACCAGTCCTATAATATGTTAATGTGCAAACTTCCATGCTCTTCAGCTAATAACTTAGGCCATGTATAACGATTTTGACCGAGACCACCGGGGTCCCTGCACCGCTGTGGGATCTGGTCCTTGGGGGTCCCATAATGCTTATAACATGGGGTGAATGAAGCTCTTCCATTATGAAAAATATTCGTGCTCGTAAGTAAAAAGTGTCCATGTCTAAGAGCTTTAGATGGGGCACCCGAGCAGCGCCGCTTCCGTGGGAGGCGGCGCTCGGAGGTCCCACCTAGTCTGAAAGCTGGCCCGGGGTAAGTCTGCCATTGTGCAAAACTTGGTTTTCCTAACACTCCTCCTAAAGGCCTGAACTCGATTCTTAAAAAAAAAAAAAAAAAAAAAAATACAGTGACTCACTGAGTGAGGGAGTAACGCAGACAGACACAATTTTTGGCTGCACCTTGGGTGCGGGAAAAAAATCCACTATCTTACTAGTTCCCTTTTTTCTCTTTAATCTTCCTTCCTTACATTTTCTTCAGTTCTCAGTTCTGTGCATCTGCTTGCAATTGATTTTATGCAACAACAGCTTCTTTTCCATCATTCTATCTTCCCTATCTACAGTACTGTTCTCTTCTCTTTCTTGCTCCCTCTCATTAACTCCACTTCTTACCTTTCACCCTCTTCTGTTCCCCTACCACAGAGTGGAGGTAAACTGTATTCCCTCAGTTTCTGTCTTCTTTTTTCTTTCTATCCAAAAACTTTTCAGGGTGGTGGCATTCCTTTATTTCTTCTCCAATATGCGTCAAGGATAACGCAATTGTTCCTTGGGCCAATACGCTCAGACACCGTTTTTTTTTTTTTTTTTTTTTTTTTTTTTGGGGGGGAGGATCATTTGAATAAGTGAAACGCAAAATGTGGAGTCCTACTGTATGTTCTTGTATGTTCATTAAAATCATGGCCAGTTGCTCAGGTGTCGATGTGCTGTACCTGTGAGGAAACCATCCTGCATTCCCCTGGGAGTATTGGCACTCTTTATTAGTAACAGCATAAACACTCAAACTCCTGTGACGTGATTCTCCTTTGAATTAAATTGTCTTGCCTAAAGTCGAACAGAATGGTAGACTTGTTTGCATCCAGATTATTCGTATCGTGTTCACTTATCTATCTCTGTGCCTTTATCATTCTTTCTTATTCTCTCTCCCACCTCACATTTTCTCAATTTTTCATCATTTTCGATCCCCTCCTTGCGGCTAGATCTCATACATCGTTAAAACCGTGTGGGAGCACATCATCACCTCGCTGTGTGCACCTGTTGTATGTACTGTATTCTGCCTTCCAAAAGCTCTCGTCATTTCTTACTTTTTTTTTACTCTTTACATTCCAACGTAAACCATTCTTTTGTCTTTCTTTCTGGCTCCATATTTCTTCTTTAGTCCCTCTTATTCAAGTCCTTCCACTTCTTACCTTGCAAACTCTTCTGTTTCTTCCTACATTTGCTCTTTACTTCAGCCTCTTTTTCCATCTCCCGTATCTTCCGCGTTGTGCTGTACAACATCACAAGTATTTAAAATATTTAACAAAATGTATGGAGATGTAAGAATGGCAGTGCACCAAAAACCACTGGAACAAGGTCGAGGCAGGAACATGTAAACCATTCCTACATTTTTTATGGCATTATTTTGTGCAATGCATACCTTGTTAATAATTACGAGTACACAGTTATTATGAAACTCTTCCGATGTACTTATGCTATACCATAATGGCACATACTGAGATTTAAAAAAAAAATAATAATAATAGGCCTAAGGATGTGATTACAAGTTTTTCCTGCCCTGACCTTTGGAGAAAAAAGAAACACCGATGTGGGACTGTGTTTTGACGTTTCGCCTCACGGCCTCCTCAGAATACAATTGCTGAATATACGCCACGTCTCCTGTATATATACCCGAAGGCAATGGGGGTGAGGTATTGGCTAGGAGTGGTAGGGGGGGGCGGTAGTGTCTTATTGATTATTAAAAAATCTGAGTATGAAAGCTCCAAAAGTTTTCGGAATACTTTGTTCACGAGAGCGTCGTACTGGTGAAGGTATTGATGAATTCTCTGCTTAACCCGCTCCAGTTCGAAAAGTCTCTCTAGCAGCATAAAATAATTCTGGAGAAAATAACGAGAAGGAGCACTGACAGAGCGCAACAGTCTCGCTTCAGGATCGGTCTATGACCGACCTTTTAACTTAGCTCTGTAACTTTGGCCTTTGACCATTTGCTTTCAGACTTGATATACTTCATCCTTGCGTGACCATGAGCGCTTCCAAGATTGGTTCAGATTGGATCAGTATAAGTTGTTCTTCCCCTGTGACCTTTATCTTTGTTCTATTGTGCTCAGAAATGAATACTCTAATTCATGGCCAACTCTAAATCCTCCCACCAAGTTTATTCCAAACTGAACAACAACGTTTTGAGTTAAAGGGTCGATAGTTTTATACTGCCCTGTCACCTTAAATTTCAACCGATTGTTCTCAAAATTGAAACATCGCGTTTTGCACACCCTTTACCCTTCTACCAAGTTTGGCCAAAATCGGATCAAAACCGTAAAAGCTGACCCACAGTATTCCAGACCTGTTTCCTTTGATCTATTTCGGACAATGTCTACCGTGCTTCCCACCCAGTGGAGAACAGAAACTATCTCTCTATTGCCAGACGCCTCAATCCCGTTTGGGGTGGCCACAAACAAATCGCCTCCAAGTCGCCCTGTCCCCCGCCATTTCACTGCCCTGCTCCCAACTCACACACCCCCTCTCTCAAATACCTCTCCACCCCATCCCTCCATCTCATCCTCGACTTCCCCCTCGCTCTTCCCCCCTCCACCTCACTCACATACACTCTCTTCGTCAATCTTTCACCCTCCATCCTCTCCACATGGCCAAACCACCTCAGTGTGTTCCTCATAACGCTTCCTAGCACATCCACATCCTCACCACAACGCTCCTTTATATCCTCATTCGTCAGCCTGTCTCTCCATGTGACTCCACAGGCTCCTTTTAAATAACTCATTTCCACTGCTCTCACTCTTGACTTGTGTCCTTCCAACAACGTCCAAGCTTCACTTCCATACGTTAGAGTTGGTATAACAATACTGTCATGTAGTAACTTTTTCACTTCCATGCTCACTTCCCTGTTTCTTATCACTGCTTTCAAAGAACCAGCAACCTTTCTTCCCTGCTGTACCCTTTCAAGCACTTCACCCTCCAAACCTCCATCCTTACTCATCACACTACCCAAGTGCTTAAACGTACTCACATTTTCCAATTCCTCACCATCCAACCTCGCTGTACATTCACTGACTTCACCTCTCTCAAAGAACAGAAACCCATTGTGAAAAAACCAAGGTGATTAGTTTTGCCATTTTAGAGACAGAGGGGTTAAGAAAGAAGAAGAAGAAGAAGAAGAAGAAGATGATGATGATGATGATGATGATGAAGAAAGAAAAGGAATAAAATGAAAATGGAAATTGAGATTTTTATAGCTTATGTTATAGCGTGATAGCGTTACGTTTTAGCTATTTTAGGAAATGGTTTAATTAAAGCAAAGCATGAAGATTAAGGGTAGATGCATAGATATAAATATACCTACACTAGATGCCGCATCGCCCATTCTTCAGTACAGCGCCGATGGGTCTGCATGGCCTCCATCTTTGAACGGTCCAGCTTGTAATAGTGGCGCTTGTTTTAGAGTGAATTCAGACTATGAAAATGAATGTAACTTTGCTATTTGTTGTCCAATTTTGTTAAACTTAGGCTTAAACAAGAGAAAATTAAATAAAGATTGTACATAATCGGATGTTCATAATAAAGGATACATTATAGCCGTATAGCTAGTATTTAGACGACCAAATAGATCTAAGTCTCTGCAGGGTTATTATTTCTGGCATAACAGAATAACTGAAGAATTATGTTCTGCACTTGACCATGTGTATATTCTAAGTTTTACTCTCTATAAAACTTAAAACCATTAGGACCTAGCTGGTAGCTGATTAAAAAATAATAATTTTCACACATGTTGAGCATACCTTATATCACTTAGGTAAACTCTCACAAGTATACAAGAAACCATTTGGCTTGTCACTCAGTGTAGAGTCATCCGTACACAGAAGAAAGAGGAAAGAGAGACAAGAGGAAGGAAGGAAAAATAGAAGGAGGGCTTACAAGTCACAGGTTATAAAAAATGTACATTTTAATTTGTTGCACTGTCATAATGCAGAAGGAAAAAATAAAAAAACATAATTCCACATGAATAGAAAATACAATACATAAAGGGAAAAAATACACATTTAATTACACGTCAATAGAAAATGCAGTGCATAAAGCAAAATAATTACACACAGAATTACACATGCACATAAAACACAATGCATTAGGCAAAAAAATACACATAGAACTACACATGCATAGAAAACACAATGCATAAGGTAAAAAAATTACACACAACTACACATGCATAGAAAACGCAATGCATAAGGCAAAAAAATTACACACAGAATTACACATGCATAGAAAACACAATGCATAAGGCAAAATAATTACACATAGAACTACACATGCATAGAAAATACAGTGCATAAGGCAAAAAAATTACACACATAATTACACATCAGAATATACAATGCATAAGGGAAAAAAGTTACACATGCATAAAACCTTCTCTCCTCACAGCTGTTTCCCAAACTTTTATCAGCTCAGGATCTCTAGGAAACCTATTCAGATAAAAGGCAAAAAAATTTGCATTAAGTTTAACTGCATACAATCTATTTTCTTCAGTTGTTTTTTTTTGTGGTAAATGTATTACTCTGTTGGAATCTAATTCATGGAGGTAAATTTTTACAAATTGCCAATACACCTCCAAGGTTGTGCAGTATATTTTTCTGGACTTACTCTAACCAAACCTAACCTAACCTAACCTGCTGCAGTGGAATGCTTACCTTAGGCTGCGGCCACACCGAGCTCGACGAGCGGGGAGGTAGCGTCAAGCGATGAGCGGCGAGGTAAGCGTCAACGCGATGCATGTCCAGATACGAGGCGGTTAGCGGCAACCTCGTGGCCGACAGATAGTCAGAACTGTTCATCGGTGCAGACATGCCATTGTCCAAGATGTCAAGAAAATTGTTCATTACTGAAAATGCACATCTGAAACTAGATCATCTGCCTGTGAAGAGACCTTGGGTTCACGAATATAATGAGGAGAGAGATGAACGGAGTGAATTTTATCATGTGTACCAACAATCTCGGTTGTTTGATGATAAATTTCAGGAGTACTTACGTATGAGCCAAGGGACACTTGATTTTTTGCCCACCAAAGTTGAAGTGAGGCTGGCCAAAGCCACATTGAACTACAGCCAGCCTATCGCTCCTGAGCATTTTAGTTTATCGGTTACAAAAGTAACAGGGTATTTGTACACATAAAGGTAGGTGTGGGCGCTCACCATCCACTCAATCGATGTAGTGCTGTTTTCGGGTGCCTGCCCTTTCCTTTCTTCCTTCTTTCCTTCCTTCCTCTTCTGTCTATCCTTCATTCTTTCCCCTTCCTTCTGTGTATGGGTGACTCTACACTGAATAACAATCCTAATGGTCTCTTGTACACCAGGAAACTATTTACTACTCTGGGTGGTAACCATATAACCAAATTATGGCACCTTGGTGGTTTAGTGGGTACTTAGGGAGCTCCAATCGGACTGAGCCGGTGCAAGTTTATATCCAAGGGATGGCTGGGGTTCATTGCTTACGAAATGCTAGTCAGATGAGTGAGGCTGGTCACTCATCTTAAATGTCATTACCAACTTGCCTAGCCCCGGGCTCCTACGCTCCTCATGGGGCAACTCTGGATCTGATGATGAATGAATGAATAAAGTTTCAATGTCTAACTGATATTAATGTCTGTTTGACGATACCTTAAAGATTATTTATCATGAGATTGATTATTCTTGATTTTTCATGTATGCTTATTCACGATACCAATTTCTACTCATTGCCTTTAATGAAATATCCATTGGACATTTCACTATCTGCTGAATTATATTTCATAGATTTCTGTACTGATAAATAACAAAATTTTCGATGTTCATTACATATATACGTACACACACACTTTCAGTGTATACACTTATGTTTATTAGTTTTAAGCCTACGTTGTAACAAAGTGAACTGAGCACTAAATACTAGTATGATTTCCAGACATTACTGGTTTTTGATAGATTTTATAACAACAATGGAACAATCATTACTTAAGCAATCTTAAAACAAAATAATGGCTCGATTATAACTTACCATCTGTATGCTGCTATTCACAGATATCCTCCCAGTGTTTCTTCAACACTCCAGTATTTTTGTGGAGTGGATCAGTTGGATCCCACACAGCTCTCCTGTGGTACACGGCTCCAATAAGTTGTTCAGTGGACATAATTACCAAACCTAACCGCCCCAACACGCAGTACCAGCACGAATGAATGATGATGCAAATGCGTGGGGAGTGGGGATGTCGCTAGGCGGTGCGCGATATTTTGGAACATGCTGCATCGCGTGGCGACGAGCGGGGAGGGTGAGCGGGGCGACAAACCTCCCCGCTCATTCAGTGTGGCCACCCACATAGAATTTAGTGTGTTTTATCGTGTCGCCTCATCCCTCTCCGCTCAAGTCGCCCCGCTCGTCGCGTTCGGTGTGGCCGCAGCCTTAGAGTTAGGTATCATATTATGCATTTATGGTGGTAATATCCCTGAACCACATATTGGCAACTTGTCATGTAATACCTTCATGGGGATAAATGAAACAGAATCATTGTGCTTGGCCTTGAATACATATTATATTAATACGGACACTGTGACAGCTGCACAACAATACATTTTGACAATATATCAGGTCCTTTCTTGGAATGGACAGCCTCCAAACTCTTGACTTTCAAATGCTTATGCAGCTTTTTCCCCCAATCTTCCATGATACTTTATACAGAAAAAAATCAAGAAAGCAAATAATTTTGCAGCAGGTTTAAGATTGTAATGTAATAATTTCACATTCCACTGGCCCTGGTACAGCAGACACACGGACATTACTGACATTGTTATCAGTGGTGCACTGTCAAGCCGACGTCAACTTATCACACAAAAACTAGTCTTTAAATCAACTTACTTGTGGAAAGTTATTCCCTGTTGTCTTGTTTCTATATTCCTACGGTTTTTACACCCAAAAGCAGTACAGTGTTGCGGCATTTCTAGGTAAACAGTGGTCAACTTTGCACACTGTCTGAAACAACATCGCCTGCCTCGACCGCTCCAAAATGGCGGCCGCGTAGACGTATCTAGTGTCATGCGGCATTTAGGTATATTTATATCTATGGGTAGATGCTTTAAAAAGTTAATGGATCCGTGTTTGGGAGTTGCGAAGGCACCACTGCTACTTAGTGTCTACTAACACTGATAGCCCTTTTGAAGCGCGTCATCCTTGCCCTGCTTTTTCATTCCCATTCTCTTTCCCCCTCATATTTTCTCAAATTTTCATGAATTTCAACCCCTTTCTTGTATTCAGATCCTCCGCATCGTGCTGTACTACATCATAACCTTCGGCGAGCACATCATCATCGCGCTGCTGTGGCACTATGGCGACCCCACCAACTACTACCACGACATTGGCCTGGCTGTCATGTTCGGCGGGTCGGCGGGCGGCCTGCTGTTTATGACTCTTTATTACTCATGCTTCCACCCCGATAAGGATCAGATCTGGATCAGGCACTGGTGGAGGGAGAGGAAAGAGAAGCAGAGGAAGAACGAGGTAGACATATATGAATTGCAGTGAAGAGAAACAAGGTGGTATAAATGAGTTACCATAGGAGTGAAAGAGAACTGAAACAATAAGGTGAACACAGATGAACTACAATTAAAAAAATAACATGACACGAAGACAGAAGATGAATACACATATCTGATCCTATATGGAATTCAGGATATTATTTACATCTTGGTAACTTATATTTGAGACATTTCTTTCGGGTTAAGAACGAACGATTTTGGTCTTCTTAGATAAATGCTAGTAATCATTAATAATTGTAATTGATCATACTATTGCTATGGACACACTGAAGAACTTTATTGAGGCAAATTCCACACGACTTTGTTTTGCAAGGTGAAAACTTGGCAGCAGTGAGGAATGGAATTACAAGAATTTTTTTATAATACTATGACAGAACATTTTTTTTTTTTTTAATACAGACTTGGTGTTATCTTTTCTGTTTAATTGTCCCCTAAGTCACTGTAGGTTTAATGCTAATTTGTACTTGGATATTAATCTTAGTCATATTTAAACCATATAATTTCCGTGCATAACACACTCTTTATTCCATATATCATTGTAGAGAATCAAGGAACAAAAAGAACTAAATGCAGGAATAACGGGAAGAAAAAATGTGCTTTGGCTCAGCAACGATTTCAGCTTAACTGAAACCCAGACAGTTCACAACTGGCAATGTCGTTTAAAACGCTGATGAAAAGAAGGAGAATACAATGAGTGTCTATTTACTGTGCACAGTTTACTGATATGTCACACAAGTTCAAAGGCTTAAGAAACTACAAGAATTATATTAGACTTGTTAGTATAGTTATCTTCCAACAAGACAGGACCTCAGTTCTGCAATATATATTATGTACATGTACTTTCTAATTTAACAATAAAATGTCTTGTACTGATAGCTGTGTATTACAACACTGAAGCCTTAAATACGAGAGAGAGAGAGAGAGAGAGAGAGAGAGAGAGAGAGAGAGAGAGAGAGAGAGAGAGAGAGAGAGACTACTCGTAGGGTTTGCAGTGACATCACCTCTAAGAAAACGAAGTGGAGGTCACGGAACCTCTCAAATCGTTAACACCTAATGAATTTCTATCTCGCGACCCTCATACAGTCAAAAGGCATAATTGTAGCCTACTTTAACTTTGTTACCTCCTCATCGCTGTTGACTGAAGGACACCATTTTAAGTATCACCACGGGGCTACTGGATGCATACATACTCTTTCTTGTCCTCAGAACATAAACGTTTATTCGAGTAAAGGCAAGACAACCTACGTGGCCCCTGCCTCACCGACTAAGCTTCTTTTACGACAAGTATATAAATGAGGAGCACTGGGAAGGTAAGAAGCACTGGGAAAGCGGGGGGTACAACAATGAGAAGCATTAGGAGGGTGAGGAGTAAGAGGGTGAGGAGCACAGGGAAGGTGAAGAGTAAGAAGATGAGGAGCACAGGGAAGGTGAAGAGTAAGAAAATGAGGAGCACAGGGAAGGTGAAGAGTAAGAAGATGAGGAGCACTGGAAAAATGAGGACTACGAAAGCAAGGAGGACTGGAAGGGTTAGGTGCAATGAGAAGGTGAAGAATATGAAAGTAAGGAGCTTTAGGAAGGTGAGGAGCTTTGACAAAGAGTAGTATGAAGGTGAGAAGCACTGGTAAGGTGAGGAGCATTGGAAAAGTGAGGAGTATGAGGGTGAGATGAACTGTGCAGGTAAGGAGTATGAGAGGGAAGAGCACTGAGATGGGGAGGAATATGAAGCTGAGGAGCAAAGAGGCAGAGAGCATTGGAAAGGCTAGGAGTATGAGGGTGAGGAACATTGGGAAGGTGAAGAGCATTGGGAAGGTGAGGAAAACTGAGAAGGCGAGGAGCACTGGGAAAGAGAGGCCCACTGGGAAAGTGAGAAGCATTGGAAAGGTGAGGAGCATTGGGAAGGTGAAGATCACTAGGAAGGTGAGGAGCATTAAGAAGGTATGAAACACAGGGAAGTTTAGATTCCCTGAGAAAGTGAGGAACATTGGGAAGGTGAGGAATATGAGGGTAAGGAGCACTGAGAAGGTGATGAAAATTAAAGTGAGAAACATTGGGAAAGTGACCAGCATTGGGAAGATGAAGAGCACTGGGAAAGTGACGAGCACTGAGGTGGTGTGAAGCACTGGAAATAGGTGAGGAGTATGGGGTTTGTCACGAATTCGCGACGTTATGTATTTATACAAATTTGTGACATTGTACTTTGGTGAGAAAACCACGGACTCTAGTGGAATTTCCACTGGGCATCACTCAGTTCAACCGTCCTCGTATGCACTTCGATCGGGATGGTTTTCAGAACATTTGTCACTTTCATAAGTGACCATTCTTATGCACGACATTAGTGCTTTCACTGAGTGATTTTATTGCGTGTGTATATCGGTCGCCACGCCTACTTCCGGCCACGCCTACTTCCGGCGAACACGGCCATCTCTTGCTCGCCTTCCCTGTTTGAACTTAGTCAGCTTTGGATCGCCTCGAGAGTAGGATCGTTTGTGCCCAGCGTCGAGATCAGCGTCTCCACTGTACAGCGATTTCCTGGATCTCCACCTAGACGGTGATCAGTGAAGTGGGCTTGCAGCAAATAGCAGCGCTTGGTGTCCATCACGCAGACGCCCAGTCTTTCATAGCTTCACCTCCATTCCCTCCACTGACCAGTATTTCTGTTCATTTTTTGTTTAGACTTAAGTCTGATTAGCTTTTGAATGAGCGAGTGAGTGTATTTCCTTTGTTATTTGAATTCATGAGTCCCTCTATGACCGTGAATTCCCCTTTTGAGTTCATTTTGAGACTCATATAAGGTAAATTTATTTTATTGTAATCAATAAATTTACAGTTCTTTTCTTTGAAATTAATGTAATTAGCATCGTGTTTTATTTCTCCACATTAAGCTTACTTTAGTCTGCCGCTCCTAGTTTGCACAAACTCCTTACATTATTCATAACCGGTATTTAAGCCAGTTCTTCCATATTTAAATTTAAATCCGTTGTGCCAGCCAGGAGTTAAGCACCGGCAAGAACCTGTTCATTATTATTAGTATTAGTTATTGATTGTCAGGGGTGGAGTCACTTTGTCAAGAGGCTAACAGTACTAACAATCAGCATTCGTGAGCGATTAGCCTCTGCTGTGTACTCGTACTGTTGAGGAAGTTTATAAAATTCCCTTCCTCAGAGAATCGGCGAAGTAAGCCACATAAAGTAAAACTTACTACTCGATTTTCGCAAGTCAGTTCCTTGTCTCTACTTTCAAGCAATATCCAGCATTTTTTTTTTTTTCAAATTCTTAAATTCACATCCACCCGTGACATCTGGCGACCTCATTCCAGGATATTAACTCCTAGTTCTAAAGTTATTAACAAAATAATACTCACTCACACGTAGGTATCTGTTATCATTAAAGTCTATAGGCACTATCTTACTGGTGGTTATTGACTCAGCTCTATTAATTTTACGTAACAGTTTTCCCAGTCAGTTGCCTTTTTTTCTTTCTAATTTTCTTTATCAGTTTAACTAGATAAAACTGGTCATCACCAACCTGTACCTATATTCTTTACTTTTGATTATTACCATTTCTCTGCGAAACAGCACTCAGTACTCAGTCTTTAGTCCACTCAGCCTTAGTTGAGTTAGCATCATGGCTACTAATATATATGTACAGGAAGCCAAAGATATGAGGCTTACTGACCCCAGGGAAATTAAAGATTATGTACTCTCACGGTTCACTCTTGAACAGCAGCGTGAGACTCGTGAAGAGAGTAGAATTCAACGCAAACATGAGCGAGAACAACGTGAGAGAGAACGTGAACACGAACGTGCCGAGCGTGAGGCACGTGAGAAACATGAACTCGAGATCCTGAAGCTCAAGCAAGACTCCTTGGCTTCAGACACATCTGGTACAGCTAACCCAAGCTCCACGAGTGCTCTCCCTGCACATATTCTGGCAACCCCACGCCTCATGCTTCCTTCATATAAAGATGGCGAGCGAATTGAGCCATTCATAGCTCGTTTCGAAGACATGGCGCAGCTGTACCAGCTGGATGAGGCAGCTAAGCGGCTTCAGTTTCTTAGCTTGTTTGAGGGCCCTGCCCTCGATATTCTCCACAGAATTTGTGGAGACAATCTCATATATGAGATGATGAATGTCGCACTCATCAAAGTGTACGTTCTCACAGTTGACGATGCCAGGAGTCAGTTTATGAGGGCGCGTCTACAAGAAAAGGAGACTGCTGTTAGGTTCCTCAATCAGCTTACTGCTTACTTAGATGAGTGGATGGAGAAAGATGAAACCCTTGCATGCAAGAGGGGATAATTGACCTTATGCTGCACACAAAACTAGAACAGTCGTGGCCTGCTGAGCTTATGGCTCAGCTTAAGATCTGTCAGGTAAGGGAGGCCAGCCAAATGGTGGAGAAGGCTGATGCATTCTTCACTGCCTATGGGTACCAAACTCGTAAGCAACACACCTGGAACAGGAAAGCTGACAAGTCTGGGAAACCATCTCAGACTGAACCCCAGCATCAAGGCCGTTCTCAGAATAATGACCAAGGTCCAAACAAACTGCAGAAGAAGGACCAGGAGCAATATACCCAGAAACCTGAGTGGAAGCGGTTCAACAAGCAGAACCCTAATCAGCAGCAGTATCTCAAGCAGCAGCAGAGCAAGGACAAACCACCTAACCCTCAGTCAGGACAATCGACTTTAGTGTATCGGAGTCAGGATGCAAAAACAGCCTTCATTCCACAACAAGCACACAGTGGTGTCGTCTCCACCAGTACAGGTACTTCCCCACAGTTCACTAGTCCCCCAGCGACAACGAACCCTCCTCCATAGGTGGTCAGTGCTCCATCTCCCCAGACGATGAGTATGACCCCTCAGGTATCTAATTCTCAGGGCACCATGTTTGCCGCATTGCTCATTCAGCAGCCTCATCAATGGCTGGTCGCTTCCTCCACAGGCCCTCCCACAGGCAACAGTGCCTTCCTTGTTCAGCCAGGGTTTGCGGGAGGCGCTCCTGTAAAGGTCCTGAGAGACAATGGTTCCTCAGGTTGCTCTGTCAGGCAAAGTCTAGTTCAGGCAGCCTGAAGAGTACACAGGTCAACAAATCCAAGCTCAGCTTATTGATGGATCAGTGAGATTGTTCCCTGAGGCAAGTATCAAGGTGGCATCTCCATTTTACACTGGTACGACAGTCGCAGTTGTCATGCCAGAACATTTGTTTGACCTAATAACAGGCAACATACCAGGTGCCAAGTATAGTTGCACCGTAGATGATGCTACATGGACTTTGGCTACAGTAACACGAGCCATGGCCGAGGCTTCAAACTATGTCACCCCGTTGACCATTGTATTGCCACAAGATCTGATATGTAGTCAAGATGTTGTCCAAGAAGAACATTCTGACCCGACACTTGCTGCCGTGCGGAAGAAATGAAAAGGTAAAGTGATTAAGTATTCATGGGGAGGTCAAGCTAGGTTCCTTTGTAAGCAAGGACAGCTGTACTATGAGTCACAAACACCCCAGGGAGAGGTTCGATTGCAGTTTGTTGTCCCTGCTAAGTATCGCCAAGCAGTGTTAGAATGGGGTCATTGTTCAGCATCAGGAGGTCACATGGGCAAAAGGAAAACCCAAGGCTGCATCTGTGCTGACTTTTTCTGGCCAGGAATGGGACAGGAAATAAATAGGTTTGTGCATTCCTGCAATGTGTGTCAACATACCACCAATTAGGGACATGTCCTTCCTGTGATGTTTGAATCCATGGCCATAATCTCTGAGTCAGTTGAAAGAGAGGGCACTGGCAGTGTGGGTGCAGACATGACGTCTCGCCCATTGGTCCCACAGGACACGTTATGTTCTAGGTCTGTACATACATAGGTACCGTAGGTTAAGGGGGAAGTTTGAGAATCCCTTAGGGGCAATCCGAAGCTGTGTTTGAATTACCTTGTGGTGTCTCGAGCTTTGGGCCTCTCTGAGGATTCCCAGAGAATGCACATTATCCACATGAATGTTAACACCACGTCGGGTGTTAAAATGTGACCTGTCCAAGATTGCGTAAGGATTCTCAGCTTGGTGATATTAATTGTAAGTGTAGAGTTAGACTTAACCAGTAAACTGCCCGTTCTGAGAGATTTGAGCAATCCAAAGACTAGCATATTTCCTGGTTAATATTGTAGGTTTAACCAGTAAACTACAGGGGTCCTCAGAGATTTGAGCAATCCAAGGACTATGTTTCCTGGTTAATAATGTATCCATTAAGAAAATAATAGTGTACTTTTTGTAGCATATGTACTGACTACTAGGCAGAGAGAGAAATTGTAATTTAATAAAAATTGTTTGTCACACTGACACTTTTGAAGCTTCACCTTGATTAATTTCGCAGGTACAGCTGGCGGGTGTAGCAGTTATGTCGTGCAGATCAGCTGATTGTCTCTGCCGCATGCTGCTGCCTCTTTTCTTCTGCCTCGTTGTCTCCATTTACTATTGAATTGTATCATATCATTTTACACATGAGTACAGTTACACTACGACTGTCACAACTACACTGTGTATTACATACACCACGCTACATAACAATTAGTTGTTAATGTAACTGTAGCAAATTTTCAATCAGTTTTACCCGAGTACAGGATTTTTCACCATCGTCATGGAGTTTATTCCTAAAGCTTGCTTCTATTAATGTAAATACGAGGTTTTCTTTGCTCATTGGCGACTGTGATTTTCTCCTGTAGCAGGATAGTACACACACCACAGTGTGAATCTTGTGTGACTAAGTTAAGATTTATATGTATGCAAATATTGTAAAATTTTTCCCAAGAAAAATTTGATTTTAATGGGGCGTAATGTCACGAATTCGCGACATTAAATATTTATACAAATGCGTGACATTGTACTTTGATGAGAAAACCACGAACACTAGTGGAATTCCCACTGGACATCACTCAGTTCAACCATCCTCGTATGCACTTCGATCGGGATGGTTTTCAGAACATTTGTCATTGTTTCGTAAGTGACCTTTCTTATGCACAACATTAATGCTTTCACTGAGTGATCTTATTGCATACCGGGTATGTATATCGTTCGCCCTCTCTCCATTGACTGTTGAAGTTAGGCCACGCCTACTTCCAGCGAACACAGCCATCTCATGTCCCCCTTCCCTGTTTGAACTTAGTCAGCTTTGGATCGCCTCGGGAGTAGGATCATTTGTGCCCAGCGTCAAGAGCGCATCTCTGTTGTACAGCGATTTCCTGGATCTCCACCTAGACGGTGATCGGTGAAGTGGCCTTGCAGTGAATAGCAGCACTTGGTGTTCATCACGCAGATGCCCAGTCTTTCATAGCTACAGCTCCATTCCCTCCACTGACCAGTATTTCTGTTCATTTTTTTTTTCTAGGCTTAAGTCTGATTAGCTTCTGAATGAGCGAGTGAGTGTATTTCCTTTGTTATTTGAATTCATGAGTCCCTCTGTGACCGTGAATTCCCCTTTTGAGTTCATTTTGAGACTCATATAAAGTAAATTTATTTTATTGTAATCAATAAATTTACAGTTCTTTTCTTTGAACTTGATGTAATTAGCATCGTGTTTTATTTCTCCACATTAAGCTTACTTTAGTCTGCCGCTCCTAGTTTGCACAAACTCCTTACATTATTCATAACCGGTATTTAAGCCAGTTCTTCCATATTTAAACTTAAATCCGTTGTGCCAGCCAGGAGTTAAGCACCAGCAAGAACCTGTCCATTATTATTAGTATTAGTTATTGATTGTCAGGGGTGGAGTCACTTTGTCAAGAGGCTAACAGTACTAACAATCAGCGTTCGTGAGCGATTAGTCTCTGCTGTGTACTGTTGAGAAAGTTTATAAAATTCTCGTCCTTAGAGAATCGATGAAGTAAGCCAGAATAAAGTAAAACTTGCTACTCGATTTTCACAAGTCAACTCTTTGTCTCTACTTTCAAGCAATATCTAAGCATTTTTAATTCTTAAATTTACATCATCCCGTGACAGGGTTGAGGAGCACTGGTAAGATGTGAAGTACTGGGAATGTAAGGAGCACTGGGAAGATGAGGAGCATTGGGAAGGTGAGGAGGACTGGAAAGGTAAGGGGCAATGGGAAGATGAGGTGCAACGGGATGGCGAGGAGTATGAGGTGAGGACCATTGGACGTCGAGGAGCATGAAGGTGAGGTAAGTTGAGAAGATGAAGAGAACTGGAAAAGTGAAGATCTTTGGTAAGGTAAGGAGTTTTGGGAAGGTGAGGAGCACTGGGAAGGCGACGATTATTGGGAAGGTGGAAGCGTTCTCCACGTGAGGAGCACAGGGGAGGTAAGGAGCACTGGCAAGGTAAGGATCATCGGCAAGGTGAGGAGTATGAAGAAGGGAACATTTGAAAGGTGAGTAACACTGAGAATATTTGGAGTACGAAGGTCAGAGGCACTGGCAAAGTGAGGAGCACTGAGGTGAGGAATATGAGCAAGAGGAGCATTGGGAACGTGAGGAACAATGCGAAGCTGAGGGGCACTTGGAAGGGGAGGAGTACGAATGTGAGGAGCAATGGAAAGGTGAGGTGCATTGGAAAGGTCAGTAGGATTGGGAAGATGAGAATTAGGAAGGTGAGGAGCATTTTGATGATGAGGAACATTGGGAATTCGAGGAATATGAATCTGAGGAGCTTTGAAAAGGTACAGTAGAGCATTGTGAACGTGAGGACTAAAAAGTTAAGAAGCATTTGGGAAGGTAAGGATTATTGGAAAAGTGCAGACTATTTGGAAGACAAGGAGTATTGGGAAGGTGAGAAGGACTGAAAATATGAGGATCGTTGGGATGATGAGTAGTATGAGAGTGTGGAGCATTGACAGGGTGAGGAGCATGAGGGTAAGGAGCATTGGGAAGGTAAGGATCAATGCAAATGTAAGTGATCATTGGGAAAGTGAGGGGTATTAGAACGGTGAGCATTCTGAAGGTATGGAGGACTGGGAAGGTGAGGTGCACTGGGATGGTGAAGAGCATGGGGAAGGCGATGAACGTGGAAGTGAGACTGGGGAGCGTGAGAATCATTGGTAAGTTAATTATCTGAAGAGGAGTAGTGGGAAGGCGAGGAGTTTTGAGAAGTTGAGGAAGATTAGGAAGATGAGAAGCATTGCGAAGGTGAGGAGTATTGGGAAGGTGAGGAGCATTGGGAAGGTGAGGAGCATGTGGGTGAGGCGCATTTGTAAGGTTAAGAGTGTGAGGATGAGGTGCACTGGGATGATTAGGGGCATGGGGAAGATGAGGAGCATTGTGAAAGTAAGGAGCAATTGAACGGCGTGTATCATTGGGAAGGTGACGAGTACAGGAAGAGCGAGGATCATTGCAAAGGTGATGAGGGTTCTGGAGGTAAGAAGCCTTGGGAAAGTCAGGAGCTGTAGGAAGATTAGGAGAATTGGGAAGGTGAGGAGCATTAAAAGAGTGAGGAGCAATGAGGTAAGGAACATTGGGATGGTGAGGAGCATTAAGAATATGAGGATCAATGGGAAGGTGATGAATATTTGGGAGGTGAGGAGCATTCGGAAGGTAGGCAAGGTTGGGAAGGTGAAGAGCACTGGGAAGGTGAGGAGGATTGAGATGTGGAGGATGAGGAAGGTGAGGAACGTTGGGAAGGTAAGGAGCATTGGGAATGTTAGAGTCACTGGGAAGATTAGGAGGATTTGGAAGGAGAGGAGGACGGGGAAGATTAGGAGGACTGGCAAGGTGAGGAGTTATGTGAATGAGATGCATTGGGAAGGTGAGGGAGTATAAAGGTGATGAATATTGGGAATGTGAGCAATATGCGGGTGAGGAACAATGGGAGGATGCAAAGCAATTCGACCGTAAGGATCAGTGGGAAGGTGAGGAGTATTGGAAATGTGAGGAGGAATGGGAAGGTGAAGGGCATCGTGAAAGTAAAGCACTGTGAAGGTGAGGAGCACTGGGAAGACGAAAAGCATTGTGAGGGCGAGGGGTGTGACGGTGAGACGCACTGGGAGTGTGAAGAAAATTGGGAAGGTGAGGAGCACTGGGAAGGGGAGAAGTATGAAGGTGAGCACTTGGAAGGTAAGGAGAACTGGAAAGGTGAGGAATAATGTGAAAGTGAGGAGGATTTGGAAGGTGTGGATTACTGGGACGGTTATAAGGACTGGAAAGGTGATTAGGAGGAGGAAGGTGAGAAGCAATGGGAAGATGAGGACTATGAGGGTGAAGGGCATTGCGATGGCAAAGAGCATGAAGGTGAGGAGTACTGTGAAGGTGAGGAGCACTGGGAAGATGAGGATCATGTGGAAAATTAGGAGCACTGGAAATGTGAGGAGGATTCAGAAAACGAGGAGTATGAAGATGAGGAGCAATGGGAAGAAGCAAAGCACTGGGAAGTAATGAGCATTGGCAAGGTCATGCATACTGGAAACATGAGGAGCACTGGTAGCACTGGAACGGTGGGTAGATTGAAGGTTAGGAGAATTGGAAAGTTGGGAAGTATTGGAAAAGTTAGGAGAACTGGGAAAGTGAGGAGCACTGGGAATTTCAGGAGCACTGGAAAGGTGAGACGTATTGGAAAGATGAGAAGAATTGGGAAAGTGAGAAGTATGAAGGTAAGGATTTTTGGTTAGGTAAGAACTGTTAGGAAGGTGAGGAATATTGGGAAGGTGAGAAGTATTGGGAAGGTGAGGATAATTAGAAGCTGAGGAGCATTGGGAAGGCGAGTAGTATTCGGAAATTCAGGAACATCGTAAAGGTGAAGAGCATTGTAAAGATGAGCAGTTTTAGGAAGTTGAGTATTATTGGGAAGGTGAGGAGTAAGAAGGCGAAGGGCATTGGGATGGTGAGGAGTATTGAGAAAGTGAGGAGCATTGCGAAGGTGAGAAGCATTGAAAAGGCAAGGAGTACTGGAAAGGTGAGGAGCAATGCAATGAGAAGGTGAGGAGGATTGGAATGATTGTGTATGAACGTTAGGAGCACTGGGAAGGTGAGGGACATTGGGAAGGTGAGGAGCATTGACAAGGTGAGGAGTATGAAACTCAGGAGCACTGGGAAGGTGAGGAGTATGAAGACGAGAAGCACTGGGGAGATGTGGGCATTGGAAGAACGGTGAGTATTGGGAAGGTGAAGAAAATATGGAAGAAGAGGTGTATTGGAAAGGTGAGGATTTTGAACTTGAAAATGATTAGGAAGGTGAGGAGTATTGGGACGGTGAGGACTATCAAGGTGAGGAGCATTGGAAATGTGAGAAGTACTGGGAAAGTAAGGAGCACTGGGAAGATGAGGTGCATTGGGAAGATGAGGAACATTGGAAAAGTAAGGAGCACTGGGAGGGTGAGGAATACTGAGAATGTGAGGAGTACTGGAAAGCTGGGGACCATTGGGAAGGTGAGGAGTATGTGGGTAGGAGCACTGAGAAAGTGGGTAGTATGAGTGTGAGGAACACTGGGAAGGAGAGGCACAAACCGACTGTGAGGATCAGTGGGAAGATGTGGAATAATGGATAGGTGAGGAGCACTGGGAATGTGAGGAGGATCGGGTATTCGGGGAGCACCGGCAAGGTATGGAGCACTGAGGTGAGGTGGATTGGAAAGGTGAGGAATACTTGGAAGGTGCAGAATATTTTGTAGGTGAGGAGGACTAGGAAGATGAAGAGCACTGGGAAGGTGAGGAGTACTGGGAAGGCGAGTAGTACTGGGGTGAGGTGCATTGGGAATTTGAGGCGTATGAAAGTGCTGATCATTGGGAAAGTGAGGATAATTGGGAAGTTTAGGAGAATTGGGAAGGAACGTTGGGCATGTGAGGAGCACTAGAAATGTCAGCAGTGTGAAAGTGAGAAATACTTGGAAGCTGAGGAGTATTGGGAAAATGTGGTGTATTGGGAAGGTTATTGTAATTGGGAAGGTGATAAGCATTGAAGAGATGAGGAGTATGAGGATGAATTACAATGGGATGGCAAGGAGTATGAAGGTAAGAAGCATTGTGAAGGTGAGGAGTATGAAGATGAGGAGTATTAGGAAAGTGAAGCAAATGAGGGAAAGCAGCACTGGGTAAGTGGGTAGCACTGGGAATGGGAGGAACATTTTTAACCAGAGGAGCATTGGGAAGGTGAGAAGCACTGGGAAGGTAAGGAGGACTGGAAGTGAGGATCAATAGGAAGATGAACATTGGGAAGGTGAGGAGCTTTTGGACAGTCAGGAGCATTAGGAAGGCGGGGAGTACTGGGAAGGCGAGGAGCACGAAGGTAAGGAACATTGGAAAGGCAAGGAGTATGAAGGTGAGAAGCATTGCGAAGGTGAGGAGCACTGGGAAGGTGGAGAGCATTGTGAAAGAGATGAATAATGGGAAGGCGAGGAGCATTAGGAAGGTAAGGAGCATTGAGGTGGGGAAGACTGGAACGGTGAAGAGTATTTTGAAGGTAGGGAGGACTGGGAAGGTGATGAGCGTTGGGAAGGTCTGGAGCACTTGGATAGTGAGGAGCACTGAGAAGGTGAGTAGTGTTATGATGAGGAACATTAGGATGTTGAGGAGTACGAGGGAGATGATCATTCAGAAGAGGTTCATTGGGAAGGTGAGGAGTACTTGGAAGGTAATGGGGACTGGGAAGGTTAAGATGATTGGGAAGGTGAGAAGCATTTGGAAAGTAAGGAGCCTTGTGAAAGCGGGGAGCATTGGGAATGTGATGAGCATTGCGACGGTGACTAGCACTGGAATGGTGAGGCGCATATGAAAGGCGACAAGAATGAAGGAGAGGAGCATGATGAAGGTGAGTAGCCTTATGAGGGAAAGGAAAATTGGGTAGAAAAGTAGCACTGGGAAGGGGTGGAGCATTTTGAAGGTGAGGAGCATTGGGAAGAGAATGAAAGTTGGGAACGTGAGGAGCAATGAGAGGGTGAGGGGCACTGGGAAGGGAGGGGGCATTGGGAACGTCAGGAACACTGGGGAGGCGATGAGTACGAAGGTGAGGAACATTGGGAAGGTAAGTAGGACTGGGAAAGCGAGTAGCACTAGAAAGATGAGGAGCACTGGGAAAGTGACGAACATTAGGAAAACGAGGAGTATGAAGGTGGGAAGCATTGGTAAAGAGAGGAGCACTGGTAAGGTGAGGAGCATTGGGAAGGTTAGGAACACTAGGAAGGCGAGGAGCACTGAGGTGAGAAGCATTGGGAAGATGAAGAATAATTTGAAAGTGAGGAGCATTTTGAAGATGAGAGGGACTGATAAAGTCAGGAGGATTGGGAAGGTTAGGAACATTAGGAAGGTGAGTAATACCGTATTAGGGTGAGGAATATTAGGGAGGTGAGGGGCATGAGGGCAAGGATCACTGAGAAGGCGAGAATCAGTGGGAAGATGAGGATCATTGGGAAGGTGAGGAATACTGGGAAGGTGAAGTGAACTGGGAAGTCGATTACATTTGGGATGGTGAGGAGCATTTGGAAGGTACGGATCCTTGTTAAGGTGAGGATCATACAGTGATAACCACCGCGACGGAGAGTAGCACTGGAAAAGAGAAGAGCATTGGGAAGGCGCCGAGCATGAAGGTGAGGAACATCAGGAAGGTGATGAGCATCTGGAAGGTAAGGTTCCTTGTTAAAGTGTGCAGCATAAGGAAGGTGTTGAGCATTGCGACGGCGAATAGCACTGGGAAGGTGGGAAGCATTGGGAAGGCGCCGAGCATGAAGGTGAGAAACATCAGGAAGGTGATGAGCCCTGGGAAAGGGAGGGTCATTGGGAAAATTTAAAGGATTTGAAAGGTAAGGCAAATGAGGAAGATGAGGAGGACTGGGAAAGCAATGAGTATAGGGAAGGTGAGAGGAATATGTCGTGAGTAATATGAGGGTGAGGTGGAATGTGTAGGTGAGTAGTATGAGGGTGAGGAGGAATGTGTAGGTGAGTAGCATGAGGGTGAGGTGGAATTTGTAGGTGGGTAGTATGAGGGTTAGGTGGAATGCTTTGGTGAATAGTAGTGAGGTGGAATGTGTTGGTGAGTAATATGAGGGTAAGGTGGAATGTGTAGGCAAGTAGTATGAGGGTGAGGTGGAATATGTAGGTGAGTAGTATGAGGGTGAGGTGGAATATGTAGGTGAGTAGTATGAGGGTGAGATGGAATGTGTAGGTGAGTAGTATGAGGGTGGAGTGGAATGTGTAGGTGAGTAACATCAGGGTGTGGAACACTGGGAAGTTGAGAAGTATAAGGGTGAGGAGCTTTGAGAAAATGAGGATCAACTGGAAAATGAGTATCTCTGGGAAGGCCAGGAATGTGAAAGTGAGGAGCATTGGCAAGCTGGGGAGTACTGGAAGGGTGAAGAGTACTGGGAGCATTATGAAAGTGAGGAGCAGTGGGATAGTGAGATATACTGGGAAAGTGAGAGGCACTGGGAAGCCAAGAAGCTTGGGGAAGGAGAGGAATTAGGGGAAAGTGAGGCATATCGGGAAGATGAGGAGTATGAAGGTGAGGAGCATTGGGAAGTAATGATTACTGGGAAAATGGGGAGTACTGGGAGAGTAAGGAGCATTGGGAAGATGTGATATACAGTATGAAGGCGAGGAGCACTGGGTAGGTGAGGAGCACTGAATAGATGAGGTGCATGGGGAAGCTCAGACGTATGAACGTGAGGAGCATTGGGAAGATGAGAAGAATTGGGGAGATGTGGCATATGAAAGTAACAAGCCTTGGGGCGGTTAAGAGTATGATGCTAAGGAGGACTGGGATCAGGGGCGCAGCCAGAAATATAATTCGGGGGGAGCCACAATGACTAACCATGAGAAATATAAAACACAATGCACTTCACCATTTGGGTTGATGTATGGCAAAATTACCCTTCTTGCTGATTTTTTCCATTGTATAAGGTACAGTTCCTGCTAATAAGACAAGACCACCAATGACATACTGCCGAAAATCATCAGTATACTGTACAGTATATCATCACAAACTGGCCAGCTGCATTTCTCAGTTCCTCTCCTTTCCAAATTTTCACTGTACAACTCTTTTTCCCTACTTTTAACACTATGCCAATATATGCTTTTTTTGCCATAATCCACATCACAATATTTTCTCTCTTTAGGGCATGCATGCAACATGAAAATCAGAAATATATACTTGTTGTCATCAAAACCACCATAAATACAGCAAACTATAAAATGTAGTAGTATATAATGCATGAAGAGTAGGTTTTTCCTTGAGAAAATCACAAATGAAATTATTGTTCCAACTCATTCTGGGTAAAAAAAAAAAAAAAAAATGGTGGGCGAGTCGGGACAATTGTCTATTAATCCTTCAGCACTGCTTTGCTGTAAAAATGCATTTTCTGGATAAATCACAAAAAACTATAACAATTGAAGATTTCACCCACCAAAAAGTAGACCTTTAGCCCTAAAACTGACTGTGGGAGAGGAAAATTGGCAAAATATGTGTATTTTCAAAAATGAAATTCTACAAAGGTCTAAATGCTACCCTTTCATATTTGCACATTTTTTATGCGTTATTCGTTGTTCTATAGAAAACTAGTATTAACAACATTTGTAAAGTTGGGGCAGGGCTATTGAATGGGCACCTTAAAATGGTAATGTCTTGGCATTTGGCATTGCAGTGCCCACTGTTCCAACTCACCGTGTCCCACACTGTCCCAACTCACCATACTCATTGCTAATGCTAAAATCCATCGTCTGTTAAATACTTCACTTATTTCATTGATGATTAGTTTGCTTCAGTGATGGTTGCCACACAGGGCACGGGTAGCTAAAGCCTGAAATATATCACAAGGAATATCTTAAGCAATCATTGGCTTCCAGTTTCTGCGTGCACCTACACTTACCTAGAACTCATTGCATGACATTATCATTTGTTATTACAATGTAATGCATTTGTTGAACATAAACTGACCTTTTAGAGCCTGAACTCATGAAGTCCAATATACTTGACTGCTACGGCTGCTTCCGTTTCATAATACAGTGATCCAGGGAAACCCATGGAATACGTGAGGATATGGAGAATGTGAGTGCATTGAAGTACCTGTGGAGTGTGATGAGTAAGGATGGAATTTTGGGGGATGAAGTGCGTGAAAGGGTACAGCAGGGAAGGAAGGTTGTTGGTTCACTGAAAGCAGTGATGAGAAATAGGGAGGTGAGTATGGAAGTTAAAAAGTCACTGCATGATAGTATTGTGATCCCTACCCTGACGTATGAAAGCAAGGCGTGGACCTTGCAAGAGGGGAACAAGTCAAGAGTGAGAGCAGTGGAAATGAGTTACTTGAGAGGAGCATGTGGAGTGTCATGGAGGGACAGGTTGACGAATGAAGAAGTGAAGGAACGCTGTGGGGTGGATGTGGATGTGGTTGAGAAGATTAGGAGAAATACACTGAGGTGGTTTGGACATGTGGAGGGAATGGAGAATGAAAGACTGACTAAGAGGGTGTATGTAGGTGAGGTGGAGGGAGGGAGAGGGAGGGGCAGACCGAAGATGAGGTGGAGGGATGGAATTGAGAGGTATATGAGGGAGGGGGGGCTGAGTTGGGGGGAAGGTAGTCAAATGGTGAGTGACAGAGCGACTTGGAGGCGTTTTGTCTGCGGCCACCCTTTGCGGGATTAGGGCGTCAGGCTATAGATAGATAGATAGATAGATAGACTTCTTGTCACAGTACAGCGTGCAAGGGGCGTAACTGGCAAGTTGTATGGACTCGTTACTGGTACAACACAATCTGATGAGAGTTGACTGATGACTGATGGCACAGGCGGGTATTGACTGATGAGAGTTGACTGATGATTGATGGCACAGGCCGGAATTGACTGATGAGAGTTGACTGATGATTGATGGCACAGGCGGGTATTGACTGATGAGAGTTGACTGATGACTGATGGCACAGGCGGGTATTGACTGATGAGCGAGTGACACTCAGCTGATGGCCGGTAAACGTTGCCACAATAGTTTATTTTTCTTGCCAATTCTGCCACATGTAGGCCTACATGCCCACAGGTACTCCTAACTAGTTAATTACATAAACCTATTAGTAGCAGAGTTTCCCAATTTGAAGATAATGTGTCAGAAGGTGCATAAAATAATTGAAAACTTCGCAGAGCGGCACACGTTTCTTGCTTCCTTTCCTGCCTCCTCTCCTCACCAATCCAGGCGCCAACGGCTCCCCGTGCGTAAATACGAATATCTGTCTCGCACCTAAAGTAAAGTAAGTCTTAAAAAGAGTATGTGTACACAAGACTTTTTTCTCAGAATTGCATATTTTTTCAGTTCTCCAAATATGTTACATACCGAGTATTACACCCTGGATTAAACAAGTATTCGACATGTAAGATTTGCAGTCTATTCTCGAATACACGCAGAAATTTCGGGGGAGAGGGCCCGGGCCCCCGTGGCGCCCCTCCTGGCTGCACCACTGACTGGGATGGTGAGAAGCACTGGGAAGGTCAGAAGCATTGAAAAGGTAAAGTGGGAAGGTGAGGAGCACTGGGAAGATGTGGGACATCGGGAAAGTGGGGTGCATTATGATGAGGCATACAGGGAAGGTAAGAAACATTGGGAAGGTCAGGAGCACAGGCTAGGTCAAGAATGTTGGAAATGCGAGGCGCACTGGGAAGGTGAAGAGTACTGGGCAGGTAAGGGATACTGAGAAAGTGAGCAGTGTGAACGTGAAGAGCACTGGGAAGGTGAATAGTACTGGGAAGCTAAGTAGTACTGGGATGGGAGGGGCATTGGGAAGGAGAGGAGTATGGTGAGGAGCATTGGAAAGGTGAGGAGTATAGCTAAAGTGAGGAGCAATGGGAAGGTGAGTGGTAAGAGGGTTAGGAGCATTGGCAAGGTGAGGTAGATGAGGGTGACAGGCATTGGGAAGGTGAGGGGTATGAAGCTGAGGAGCACTGGAAGGGTGAGGTGTATGAGGATGAGTAGCACTGTGAAGGTGGGAAACATTGCGATGGTAAAAAGCATTTTGAAAGTGATTAGGATTGGGAAGGTGAGGAGTACTGGCAATGTGAGAAACACTGGGAGAGTCCGGAGCACTGGGAAGGTAAGAAGCATTGGGAAGGTGAAGAATATTGCGAAAGTGCGTAGGATTGGGACACGTGATGACCACTGGGAAGGTGAGGGGCATTGGAAATGTGATTAGTGTGAGAACGAGGAGCATTGGAAAGGTGAGAAGCATTGGAAAGGGGAGGTGTATGATTGTGATGAGCACTGGGAAGAGGAGGTGTATGTTTGTGATGAGCATGGGGAAGGTTAGGATTATGAGGGTGAGGAGCATTTGCAAAGTAAGAAGCGCTGGAAGAGATGAGCGTTAAGAACATGAGGATTACTTGGATGGTGAGGATCATTCAGAAAGTGATGAAGATTAAGAAGGAGAGGAGCATTGCGAAGGAGGGAAGCATGTATGTGAGGAGTATTGAGAAGGTAAGAGCACTGGGAAGATGAGGAGCACTGGGATGGTGAAGAGCATTAGGGAGGCTAGGAGTATTAGGAAGGGGATGGGTATGAAAATGAGGAATAATGGGAAAGTTAGGAGCACTGGGATGGTTAGTAGGATTGTGAAGATAAGGATCATTAGGAAGGTGCGTATGTGGATGGTGAGAAACATTGGTAACATGAAGAGCAATGAGGTACATTAGGAAGGTGAGCATATGGATGGTGAAAATCATAGGTAAAGTGAAGAGCACTGAGAAGGTGAGGAGCACTGGGAAGGTGAGGATCATTGGGAATGTGAGGAGTATTTAGAGGGTGTGGGGTATTGGGAAGGTTATTATGATTGAGAAGGTGATGAGCATTGGGGAGATGAAAGAGAACGAGGGTGAAGAACATTGGGAAGGCCAGGAGTATGAAGGTGAGGAGCTTTGTGATGATGAGGAGTATTGGGAAGGTAAGGTGGATTGGGAAGTTGAGGAGGATTGGGAAGGTGAGGAGAATTTTGGAAGGCGATGAGTATAAGGGGGAAGATGCATAGTACTGGGAAGGTGAGGAGCATTCTGATGGTCAGGAACATTCGATAAGTGAGGAGCACTCGTAAGGTAGTATACACTGGGAAGGTGAGCAGTTTGAAGGTTAGGAGAATTGGGAAAGTTAAAAACAATGAAAAGTTCAGGGCCATTGGGAAGGTAAGGAGCACTGGGAAGGTGAAAAAGCATTGGAAAAGTGAGGGGTACGAAGGTAGGGAATACTGGAAAGGTGGGAACTATTGGGAGGGTGAAGAGTATTGATAAGATGGGGACGATTGGGAAGTTGAAGAGCACTGGGAAGGTGAGAAGCACTGGAAAACTGAGGAGCATTGTAAAGGGACGGAGTACTGGGAAGGTGGTGAGCTTCTGGAAAATGAGGAATATGAAGGCGAAGAGCATTCGGACAGAGAGGAGTACTGAGAAAATGACCACCATTTGAGGAGGGGCATTGGAAAGACGGTGTATGAAAGTTAGGAGCACTGGGAATGTCAGGGGTACTGGAAAGGTGAGGAGCATTGAGGTGAGCAGTATGAAGTTGAGAAGCATTGGAAAAGTGAGGAGTATTAAGGCGAGGAGCATTGGGAAGGTGTGGAGCACTAGGAAAATGAAGAGTTTTGGGAGGTTGATAGTATCTTGAAGGTGAGGAGTACTGGAAAGGTGAAGAGTTTGAACGTGAGGAATAGAAAGGTGAGGAGCATTGAGATGATCAGGAGTTTAAAGATGAGGAGTACTGCGAATGTGAGGAGTATTTGGAGGGTAAGGAGCACTGGGAAGATGAGATACACTGGGAGAGTAAGGAGCACTGGAAGGATGAGGAGCATTGAGAATGTGAGAAATATTGAGAAGGTGAGGGGTTTGAAGGTTTTGAGCATTAGGAAATTAAGGAGGATAGGGAAGGTGAGGAGTATGTGGGTGAGGAATACTGGGAAACTGAGCAATATGAGGGTGAGGAACATTGGGAAAGAAAGAAGGAATTCGACCGTGAGGATTGATAGGAAGATGGGGAGCAATGGAAAGGTGAGGACCACTAGGAAGAAGAGAAGGATTGGGAAGGTGAGGATTGGGATACTGAGTAGCACTGGGAAAGTGAGGAGCACTGGGAAGGTGAGCAGCATTAGGAATGTGAGGAGCATTGGAAAAGTGAGGAGCATTGGGAAGGCGAGGAGCACTGGGAAAGCAAGGAGTAGAAATGTGATGAGCATTGAGAAGGCGAAAATCACTAAGATGGTGGGGAACACTGGGAAGATGATTAGCACTGGAAATGACAGGAGTATAGTGAGCAGCATTGGAAGTTTTATGAGCATTGGAAAGGTGATAAGCACTGGAAAAGTGATGAGCATTGGAAGGGCGAGGAGTATGAATGTCAAGAGCATCGGAAAGGTGAGGAGCAGTGGGAAGCTGAGTAGAATTGGGAAGGACAGGAGTATGAAAGTGAGGAGCACTGGAAAGATAAGCAGCATTGGAAAGAATGATGATGAACATTGGGAAGGCTATAGGGGAAGGAAGATGGAGAGCACTGGGAAGGTGGGGAGCATTGAGAGGTTAAGGTGCAATGGGGAGGTGAGAATTGTTTGTAAGGTGTAGAGTATTGGTAAGGTCATTAGGACTGGGAAGGTGATTAGGTTTAGGAAGGTGAGGAGCATTAGGAAGGTGAGGACTGTGAGGGTGAGGGGCACTGGGAAGGCAAGGAGTATGAAGGTCAGGAGCATTGGGAAGGTGAGGAGAATTGGGAAGATAGCACGCGGAAGGTGAGAAGCATCGGGATGATAAGCATGACTGGGAAGACGAGGAGTATGAAGATGAGGAGCATTGGGAAGATGCTGAATACTGGGAAGGTGAAGAGGATCGGGAAGGCCAAGAATACTGGAAACGTGAGAAGCATTGGAAGGTAATTTGAAGGTTAGGTGAACTGGGGAGGTGAGAAGCAATGGAAAGTAGAGGAGCATTGGTAAGGTGAAGAGCGTTGGGAAGGTGAGGAGCATTTAGGAGAGGAGCATTGGGAAGGTGAGGAGCATTGAGGAGAGGAGCACTGGGAAGGTGAGGAGTACTGGGACGGTGGGAGGGATTGGGAAAGTGAGGAGTATGAAGGTGACGATTATTGGAAGGTTAAGAAGCACTGTAATGATGAAGAATACTGGGAAAGTGAGGAGTGTTGGGAAGATAAGGAAGACTGGGGAGATGAAGAGCGCTGTGAAGGTGAGAAATATTTGGAAGTTGAGGAGCACAGATCATAGTAAAAGTGAGAGTGCTGGGAAGGAGAGGAGCTTTGGGAAAGCGAGGAGCTTTAGGAAGGTAAGAAGTACGACGATGGGGAGCACTGGAATGGCGAGGAGTTCTGAGAAGACGACGAGCCCTGAAAAGCTGAGAAACATTGGAATGTGGTATAAAAATGTTAGGAGCACTGTGAAGGTGAAGGGCAATGGGAAGATGACGAACATTTAGGTAGGGAGTATGAAGTCGAGGATTATTAGGAACAAGAGGGGTATGAATGTGAGTAATAATTTAAAGATGAGTAGCACTGGGAAAGTGAGGCGGATTGGAAAGACGAGGGGCACTGGCAATGTGAGCTGCACCATGAGAGTGAAGAGTATTCGGCAGGTGGTGAGTATTGGGAAGGTTAGGTGTATTGGAAAGGTGAGGGAGCAGTAGGAAGGTCAGGAGCATTTTAAATCTGAGAAGTATGAAGGAGAGGCATATTAGGAATGTAAGGAGTACTGGGAAGATGAGGAGCATTGGGAATAAGAGGCGCACTGCGAAACTGAAAAACATTGTGAAGGTGAGGAGCATAATGATGGTGAGGAGTACTGGGGGGGTGAAGAGTACTGGAAAGGTTAAGAGTGTTGGAAAGATGAGCGGTGTGAAGGTACAAATGAGTACAAACGAATACAAATGAATGCAAACAACAGACCTGTCCGTCCTTTCGTGGCCATTTGATATGGAAAGCTGTAACTAACAAAACTATTCTATCAGTTAAGGACAAGGTTAGAAAAGCAGGAAAGTGAAGGGCATTGGGAAGGTGAGGAGCACTGAGAAGGTGAGAAGTATTGAGAAGATGAGGAGCACTGGGAAGGTAAGAAGCACTGAGAAGGTGAAGAGCACTGGGAAGGTGAGGAATATGTGGGTGAGGAGCGTTGTGAAGATGAAAATTACGAAGATGAGAATTATTGGGATGTTAACGAGCACTGGGAAGGTGAGGAATATGTGGATGTGGGTGAGAAGCACTGAGTAGGTGAAGATTATGAAGCTGACAAACATTGGAAAGGTGAGGAGCATTGGGAAGGTGAGAAGTATTAGAAAAGTGAGGAGCACTGGGTTAGCGAGGATCATTGGGAAGGTGACAAGCACTGGATATACGTGAGGGACACTGGGAAGGTAAAGAGCGTTAAGGTGACAGGCATCGCGAAAATGAGAAGCACTGGGAAGGTATGGAGTATTTGGAAGATGGGGAATTTTAGGAAGTAAAAATGTTTAAGGTGTGGACCTTTGGGAAGTGGTGGAGTATTGGGTAGGAGAGGTGTATTGGAAAGGTGAGGAGGATTGGGAAAAAAAGGAGTATAAAGGTGAGGAGAATTGAGGCGAGGAGAATTTGGAAGCTGAGGAGCATGAAGGAGACGTACATTGGGAAGGCAAGAAGCACTTGGAATGTAAGAAGTTGAGGAGCACTGGAAAGGCGAGGTGCATTAAGAAGGCGAAGAGTATGAAACTGACGAGTTTTAGAATGCTGTGGATGAGTGATAAGGTGAAGAGCATTTGGAAGGTGAGGAGCACTGGGAACGTGAGAAGCACTGGGAAGGCGAGAACTATGAAGGAGAAGCAGTTCGACGGGGAGGAGCATTAGGAATGTGAGGAGCACTGGAAATGAGAGGTGAACTGGAAAGATGAGGGACACTGAGAATGTGAGAATCATTTGGGAGAATGAAGAGTACTGGGAAGGTTGGGAGTATTGGAAATATGAGGGATCTGAAGGTGAGGAGCATGAGGAAAGTGAGGAGCATTGGAAAGGTAAGGAGTATAAACGGGGGGTGAGTAGGGAACGTGAGGAGTATAGAGAAGATGATGAGCATTGGAAAGATGAAATGTATTGGGGAGGTGAGGACTACTGGAAAGGTGGGGAGCACTGGAAAGGTGGGGAACACTGGGAAGGCGAATAATATAAAGGTGGGGAGCACTGGGAAGGCGAATAGTATGAAGTTGACGAGCTTTAGGAAGGTGACGAGGATTGATACGGTGTGGTGCACTGGGAAAGTGAGGAGGACTGGGAAGGCGAGGACGATGAAGGTGAGGAGCATTTGGAAAGTGAGATGCACTGGGAATGTGAGATGCATTGAGAAAGTGAGGAGCATTGAGAATGTGAGGAGTACTGGGAAAGTGAACAAGACTTGGAAGATCTGGGGCATCGGAAAGGTGAGTAGCATTAGAGGTGAGGAGAATTAATGAGGTCAGGAGCACTGGAAAGGTGGGGATTATAAACGTAAGTAATACTAAGAGGGTGAGAAGAATGAGGGATGACCATTGGGAAAGTGAGTAGTATGAAGGTAAGGAGCACTGGGAAGCTGAGGAATATTGGGAAGATGAGGAGTATGATGGTGAGGAATAGCTGGAAGGTAAGGGGCACTGGAAAGGTGAGGAACATTGCCATGGCAGGAGCATTGGGATGGTGAGGAACTCTGGGAAGGTAAGGAATACTGGGAAGGTGAGGAGCACTGGGGAGATAAGGAGCTTTTGGAAGGTGAGGGACATTGTGGAAGTGGGTAGCATGGGGAAGGTGAGGATCATAAGGAAGGTAAGAAGTCTGAGGGTAAGGAACACTGGTAAGGTGAGGAGGTTAAAAGGGGGGAATGTTGGGAAGCTGGTGAGCATTTATAAAATGAGGAACATTGAGAAGGCGAGGAGTATTGGAAGGTGAGGAGTATTAGGAAGGCGAGTAGGACTGGATCAGTGAAAACACTGGGAAGGCGAGGAACGTTGGGAGAGTGAAGAGTACCTGAAATTGAGGAGCACTGGGAAAGTGAGGAGCATTAGGAAGGTGAGGAACATTAGGAAGATAGGGAACACTGAGAAGGTGAGGAGCACTGAGGTGAAGAACATTCGGAAGGCGGGGAGCACTGGGAAAGTGAAGAACATTGGGAAGGTGAGGAGTATGAGGGTGAGGAGCACTGAGACGGCAAGGAGCATGAAGGTGACGAGCATTCAGAAAATGGGAAGTACTGGGAAGGTATTGAGTATTGGGAAGGTCAGGAGGATTGGAAAGGTAAGGAGTTTGAAGATGAGGAGCTTTGGGAGAGGGAGGGTATTGGGAACGTGAGACGTATGGGAAGAGGAGGGGAGTACTGCAAAGGCGATGAGGATTGGGAACGTGAGGAGTATAAAGGTGAGGACCACTGGGAAATTGATGTACACTGGGAGGGTGAGGAGTATGAGCGTGAAGAGAATTGAGAAGGTAAGAAGCTTAAGGAGCATTCGGACGGCAATGAGTACGAAGGAGGAGAGCTTTGGGAAGGTGATGAGGACATACGATGAGGAGCACTGGGAAAATGAGGAGCACTGGGAAGACGAGGACTATGAAAATGAGGAGCATTGGGAACGTGGTAGGCATTGGAGAGATGAGAAGTATTGAGAATGTGACGAGTACTGGGAAGGTGAGTAAGACTGGGAAGGTGAGGACACCGGAATGTAGAGTAGCACTGGGAAAGCAAGAAGAATTGGAGCGGTGAGGAGGATTAGAAAGGTAAGGATTATGAGGATGAGGAACACTGCTAAGGTGAGAAGTATGAGAGTGAGGAACACTGGGAAAGTGAGTTGTGAAAAGGTGAGGAGCATTGGGAAGATGAGGTGCATTTATTGGGTGAGGCGTATGAATGTGGAGCATTTGAAAGGTGAGGCGTATGAGTGTGGACATTTGAAAGGCGAGGAACATTGGAAAGGCGAAGAACATTAACTGAGGGTGAGAATCACTAAGAAAATGAGGATCACTGGGAAAGTGAGGAGTATTGGAAGGGTTAGGAGTATTTGGAAGGTGAGAAGCATTAGCAAGATAGCAGCACTTGGAAGGTGAAAAACACTGGTTTAGTTTCGGAAAGGTGAGGGGCATCGGGAAGGGAGAAGCACTGGGAGGGTGAGTGGCATTAGTAGACGCAGGAGTTGAGCGATGACAGACACACACAGGAACTCAGGTTGCAAAACGCCTCCAACAACCATAGGTATGTCCTACTCCCTTAGTGTCTAGTTTCTTTCTAACTGTTTCTAAGTCGCTGCGAGTGACCCAAGGGGCGATCACGTGTCGTATGTGTCAGACATATTTTGACGAGTTTGCAAATAATCTGATCTATACACAAGAGGAACTCTCTTAGCTATGCTCCACATTCGCATCAGAAGCTCTCACAGCAACTGTGTCATACAGTAGCGATACATCTAGCCATGTACATCATCATACATATTAAAGTCATACACTAATACACGTTACAATTCTCCTCCATGTAGACAGGATTTCGCCTGACATGTTATAGAAACAGAGATTAGTAAAAGATAATTGAAACATTAAAATTATATTGATAATAAAAGTGGTTAATAAGAAAATGGTATGACGGTACGAATAGTAGGTTGCCACTATACTAACCAGTAAAGTGCGCTTTGTGAGCGCGTGACGAGTGAGTGAACGCCATGTTATCACAATTTTCCCCTTATATTTTAAAGACTTGGTTATTGATGAGATGACTAAAACCAGAAATGGTGTGTTTTCCCTTTGTGATTTCATCATCAAAACATGGGAAAAACGTTAGTGTAAAATTATAGACGGAATCTCCGATAATTCGTAGTGCTGATGCCAAAGAAGTGTAACAAGGGAAAATCGTTTTTAATCTGATTTTGTAACTGAGGCTTTCACCGATTAGAGCCGAACACTTCCTTGGAAAACTCGAGACTCCTAGGGGTTCTTCCGCCTTTATGAGTGAGTTTTTAGTTGATAATAATATTTGTTGAATGAACATATAACATGCAGAAAGAATTTCAACTCTACTTCCAATAGGTGTAAAGTTATTAGCTTCCGCCCAGCGTGACGGTTGCAATAATTATTCTATACAAGCCTTTCTATTTATCTACCTTATATATTAGATACTGTATAAAAAATGAGAGAGAGAGAGAGAGAGAGAGAGAGAGACAGACAGACAGAGAGAGAGACAGACAGAGAGAGAGAGAGAGACAGACAGAGAGAGAGAGAGACAGAGAGAGAGAGAGAGAGAGACAGACAGACAGAGACTGATATGATTAAAACAGCAAGCGCAATGACGGTAGTTGGAAAGAATTGCTTGCTTCAGTTTGGAAATCATTGCCTAAACTATATTGCATGGTGAAGGAAAAGTTTGATATACCCTATCTTCTGACTTACAGATTATCACAGGATGGCTTAGAACACTCTTTTGCTAGTATTAGGCAAATGGAAGCAGCTGATGATCATCCTTCCCCTGCTAGTGTTAAAAATCGTGTACGAATGCATATCTTGGGTAAGGATATTACCCTTGTGGGCGAAAAGTATAACTGTGAAGGAGAATGCACTGACACAAGCACATCTCAAGACGCATTTCGTGAGAAGGGGGATGCAACTGACATTGAAAAAGTAGTCCCTTGACCGTGAACTGTGTTTGTCTGCAAAGATATTTTCCACTTTAGAAATGGAAGAAACAACAGGAAATGAAGCAGACGAGCCAGAACCTGGTGATTTTGAGCATGCGTTAGAAAAGAAAAGTTTGATGTACGTTGGTGGTTGCATAGCAAGCAAGTTCCCCTAAAATGAGTTTTTGAGAGCAGATGATGAAAGAGATAATGACAGTAAGGGTAGAATTTCTAAGCAGACATATAGGAAAATTAATACTAGGCTACCCAGTGAAGCGTTTCAGAAACAATTACGAGTGATTGAAAATTAGTTTCAGTGTTACCATGGGATTCAGTTAAAGCCAGGAAAGGGAGCCATGAAAGTTGTTACATAAGATATTGGTAAATCTGTTGCTTTGCCTTCAGATGAAAGAGAGAGAGATTGTCCAGGTGCTTGAGGGTGCGAAAGTTGATGTATGCGGAATAACTGAAACTAAATGGGGAGGTGAGAGTGTGAGAGAATGGGAGTATGGATGGGGTATATGTGCAGGAGAAGGTGAGAATGAGAGGGCAAAAGAAGGAGTATATATAGTCGTGAGTAAAAGATGGAAGAAGAGCATAAGAAAGTATGGATCAGTTGAGTCAAGGATTGTGTGGGTAAGATTGAAAGTTGGAATACAAATGTGGGCGATTGTGTGTGTGTGTGTATGCGCCAATGCAAGATCGTGCAAGCAGAGTGAGAGAAGAGTTCTGGACAAATGTGGAAGTGTGCATGGAAAAGTTTGGAAGGAATGAGAGAGTGTTTTTGATCGGTGATATGAATGGTAAAGTAGGGAATGTGAAGGTGGATGGAATAGTTGGTGAGTGGGGTGTGCCTGCTGAGATAGATGAGAATGGCAGTGAGTTAGTGAACATTTGTGCTGGGAGGGGGTTGGTGATAGCCAATACCCTCTTCAGGCATAAAATGATCCACAGGTATACATGGCGAGTGTTGAGAAGGTTGGGTGGTGAACTGAATGAAAGGAAGGCAATGATTGATTATGTGTGCGTGGATGAAAGGATGCGAAGATGTATAATGGATGCAAGAGCTTATAGAGGTTGGGGGAGTGGACTTTCTGACCACTACTTGGTGGTGGCCAGAATCAAGATCCATTTATGATGGAGAAATAGAAGAAGGGAAGGACGGGAAGAAGGAATATTTGTAAGGAGAGTGGAAAGGTTACAAGAGGATGAGAAAAAGGCAGAGTATAAGAGAGAAGTGGAGGAACAATTGGGCAAATATGAATTGGAGTAGATGGGGGACGTGGAAGGTGTGTGCAGGATATTCACAGAAGAAATATGTGCAGCATGTGATGTGGTGTGTGGGATGAAGAGAAGACGGAGTGGTGTGCAAGGAACAGCGTGGTGGAATGAAGAGGTGAGACAGGCTGTGGCACAAAAGAAGAAAGCATACAATGAATGGAAGAGAAATAGGGGCGTGGAAGAAGTTGAGAGGCAGAAGAGAGAGTTATATGTAGAAAGAAAGAGAGAGGTGAAAAGATTAGTAAAAGAGAGTAAGAAGAGAGTGGATGAGGAATTTGGAAGGAACTTGAGTGTCAAGTGGAGGGACGGTAAGAAAATGTTCTGGAAACAGGTGAAGAGAGTAAGACAGGGTGGAAGTGAAGTTAGCCGGGGAGTGAAAGATAAAAATGGTAGATTACTAGTGGAGAAGGGAGAAAAAGTGAGCAAATGGAGAGAACACTTTAAGGAATTGTTGAACATAGAGGATGGAAGTAATGTGAGTATAAGTAGCTGGGGAATGGCTGGGAAAAGGAGGGAGGTGAGAAGGCAGGAAGAAATCAGTAGAAGTTGTGGAAGCAATGAAGAAAGTTAAATTGGGGAAAGCCCCAGAAATTGATGGAGTGTGTGGTGAAATGCTGAAGCTTAGGGGAGAGATAGTAGTAGAATGGATGTGGAAAATGTGCAGATTGGCCTAGGAGGAAGGTAGAGTCCCGGAGGATTGGAAGTCAGGTATAATTATTCCCTTGTACAAAGGAAAAGGGGAAAAAGAAGTGTGTGGTAATCATAGGGGCATTTGTCTTCTTAGTATAATAGGAAATGTGTATGATAGGATACTTATTGACAGAGTTAGAGAAAGAATAGAGGAATTAGTTGGAGAACAACAGGAAGGCTTTAGGAATGGAAGAGGTTGTGTAGATCAGATATTCATTCTTAGATCTTTAGTGGAAAAGTTTTTAGAGAAGGGAAAGAAGTTGTATGCGGCTTTCATGGATTTGGAGAAAGCATATGACAGGGTGGATAGACAAGGATTGTGGAAAGTATTAAGAATATATGGAGTAGATGGGAAGTTGTTGAATGCTGTGAAGAGTATGTATGATGGTGCTAAGGCTGCAGTGCATGTGGATGGTGAACTGAGTGAATTTTTCTTTTTGAAGGTTGGGTTGAAACAGGGATGTGTCATGTCTCCATGGTTGTTCAATCTGTACATGGATGGGGTAATAAAAGATGTACAAGGTAGGGTAGTGGATGTTGGAGTGGCCCTGGTGAGAGAGGGTAGTGTTTGGAAACTCCCTGTACTGTTGTTTGCAGATGATACTGTGTTGTTGAGTGAAGACAAAAGAAAGCTGCAAGGCTTGGTGGATGAGTTTGGGAGAGTGTGTAAGAAACGGAATCTAAAGGTGAATGTAGGGAAGAGCAAAGTGATGGTCTTTGAGAGAGGTGAAGTCAGTGAATGTACAGCGAGGTTGGATGGTGAGGAATTGGAAAATGTGAGTACGTTTAAGTACTTGGGTTGTGTGATGAGTAAAGATGGAGGTTTGGAGGGTGAAGTGGTTGAAAGGGTACAGCAGGGAAGAAAGGTTGCTGGTTCCTTGAAAGCAGTGATAAGAAGCAGGGAAGTGAGCATAGAAGTGAAAAAGTTACTACATGACAGTATTGTGATAGCAACTCTAACGAATGGAAGTGAAGCTTGGATGTTGCTGGAAGGACACAAGTCAAGAGTGAGAGCAGTGGAAATGAATTGTGTAACCCTTTAACCGCGGGCATTGTTTTGACCCAACTGGTCCCCCCCGCGGGGGTTCCAGCCAAAATGTAAACAAACTTTAAACCTTTATAACTCTGCACAGAATAAATCTAGAGCGAAAAATAAGGTACCATTAGAAAGTACTAACCTTCGGCTTTGCAATGATGTAGGTTTCATGATTTTGTTGACTATCACTGGATGGGCAGTGCCATTAGAAGTGAGCGATCTAAAATCACTATTTTTCGCTCACGCACCATTACCAAATGCCAACCTCATTCTGATAATAATACTATAAACATATATGAACACTGCACATACGATAAACACCCACTCTGTGTTCACTGAGGCAGGTAAAAGGCACTGTAATTGCCCACACTTCACTGTCACATCAGCGCTGTTGTCACTCACAAAGCTGGACAGATACTGATGCGTGTTTGGTCAGGGGTGGGGTGGGGGGGCCCGGGGAGTGGGAGGTGGGGGCCCGGGGGTGGGAGGAGGGAGGTGGGGGTTGGCTGGAGTGAAAGAACTTAATAGCTACTCTCCCTTGAAACAATTGGCGCGCGGAAAAATGCGCGGTATTCAAAATATTCACAAACATTCCAGAATGACACCCGCGGTTTGGTCCAGTTTTTGCAATGTCATTCTGGAATGACACCCGCAGTTAAGGGGTTAAGAGGAGCCTGTGAAGTTACATGGAGAGACAGACTGACAAATGAGGATATAAAGGAGCATTGTGGTGTGGATGTGGATGTGATAGGAAGCATTAGGAGGTATACACTGAGGTGGTTTGGCCATGTGGAGAGGACGGAGGGTGAAAGACTGACGAAGAGAGTGTATGTGAGTGAGGTGGAGGGGGGAGGAGGGAGAGGGAGGCCGAGGATGAGATGGAGGGATGGGGTGGAGAGGTATATGAGAGAAAGGGGTGTGAGTTGGGAGCGGGGCAGTGAAATGGCGGGGGTCAGGGCGACGTGGAGGCGATTTGTTTGTGGCTACCCCAAACGGGATTGAGGCATCTGGCAATAGATAGATAGATAGATAGACTTTGTTCGTTGCCATATATTTTTTACAATGCGCATTCTAAAAAACTGTAAAACTCAAGGCAATAAAACAAAAAAGTGGAAAAGCTAGTAAATGGCAATAGTATGCATTTTTTTTAACCTATATAATGTTAACAAAACGGGGCTGTGAGTAAAGGCTTGGGAGACTGTACACCACAGAAAATGGAGCCGACAGAAGAAGTAAAGGTAGGGGAGAGAGGGGTAGAGGGACATGTAGGCCGTGACGTCACGCCACCTGTGCGCGGTTAGACTTGTTGTATTCTTTAGACCCTGAGCTGGTCCATGTGCAATGCGTCCTGAGAAGAGTCCACTGATATAGAGTATTATTCGTATCTGACCCTCCAAACTTTTGCTACAATGGCACACATCACTTTCCTACCCAGCACATTGATTACCAGAGATGGGCAGTACCGCCGGTACACTGGCAGTGCATTTTTAGTACCACTATCGGTGCTGTGTCATATGCACAGAGTGGCTTTATGCGGGAAGTTATCGTTCCCTTCTCTATTTAGCCTTAACTACTCTAACCAAACCAAACCTAACCTAACTTAACCTAACCTTATCCTAGATCAACCTAACCTAACTTAACCTAACCTTATCCTAGATCAACCTAACCTAAATGAACCTAAATTAAACTAACTTTAATTCACGAAATAATTGATTTCACAGTCTGCCCGTAACAAACATATGTATACTTATTTATATATATCTATTTACCGACCTATAGTTACCTATAGGTTAATAAGACATCCAACTATTTCCCTGACACATAAATTTCAAAAAATGTTGTTGATAAATGGCACAATACTTGAGATAACATGTGGATACTTTCAGCCAGCAACTAAAAAGGACACTCGGTGCATGCACACTGAGCGGAACGGCAACTTCCAGCATAAGTCACTGTGTGCATACGACACCGGCTGTACTTTTTTGGGGGGTTAGTACCGTTAATGGTACCACCAGTACTTTTTTAGCCATTTCCTTAGCTGTAGCGATAATTGGTACTTCTTTGTGAGAATGTGCAACTTTTAGACAGTGAACTCTGATGGATGCCACCCATGATCGATGAACTGCAGAGGAACATCGTATGCCCTGCTAACAACCCTAAGTTCAAACTGACGTTTCGGCCAGAGTGGCTTATCGACGACACACTCAATGTAGAAGAAATCAAGAGGAGAGTAACAAACCAATTAGTCAGAGTGTTGGAGAAGTCCAGTCCCGATGAAGACACGCAGAGTCCAGTGGCAGGGAGGTCGAAGAAGAACAGTCTAAGAGGACAAGGTCATGGTGGAAGACATTCAAAGCACTATACGACAGTGGAAAGAAAAGCAAGGAGACGGAATCTGATGAGAGGTTATCTGGAATAGATGCCTGAGAAAGACATAAACACCTACGTGTTCCCATGCAAAGAATTTTTGAATTTATTCATTAGGTTCAACACGCCGATCCCCTCCAGTCAGTGCTGCAGTAGAATGGCTTTTTTTCGATGGCAAATGACGCCCTTCAGCCAAAAACAAGCAGGACTGAGCGATGATCACTTCAAAATGCTTATATTTTTAATGGAAAATAAATAATAATACAGAAGTACAGAGGCTGTAAACATGAATACAGGTAAAGTGGTGCACTGGTGAGTGACGAGTTTCATAAGATGTAATATTTTTTCAAAGTTTTTATTCAAACCTTTAAGCCCTATCTATTCTGGTACTAAGATGTTTCTTTAGGTTTGGTTAAGGGAAGACTCTTATAGTTAATAAAAAAGTACCACCAGGAAGTATTGATATCGCCGCTGCCGGTACTTTTCAAAAGTTGTACGCTATCGCTACCAACGGTACTGTTTTCCACCAGTACCGCTATTGCTTCCGCTGGTACTTTATAAGTACAGCTTGCCCATCTCTATTGATTAGTTTGTTATATACTGACGATAAGAGGTACTTTATTGACCACTCCCTTGGTTGGCATGTTTGTAGAAATGTGTCATGAGGGAAGCGTCGTTGTCAGAAATTTTATACAATCTTTCCTCTGATGAGTGTTAATCTAAACACGAGTAGTACTAAATCTCAGTAATACAAGTCTCTTAGGAAATTAGGATATAATTAATATCTAACTCACCTGTAATTATCTCCTTATATCCTAGCTAGTCCCCGCAATGTGGCCAAATCATAAAGGTTACTTAGCTAGATAGAGTCGGAATAACAGATGAGACAGGCGTAGGTCACGGTTGGTTTGCCTGGGGCTTCCAAACGTATTAGGTGCGTTTTTTACAAGGTGCGGCTCGAACGAGCTTTAGGAAGAGTGAAAAAATGGTGAGTCTCTCTTCCCTCATAGGATTCAGAGATGCCAACTATTTATTAATTAAAATTAACTAAATACAGTTGAATTACTTCATGAAATATACAAGGTAAATCTAACAATTTAGTCTTAGTTTTAAATAAAACTAAAGCCAAATACTCCCTTTATCTATGTGAATATGTATTAAACCCTTCCTCCGTTTTTCTTGTAAGGGTACACGTCATCCTAACATGCAGGTGCAGTTAGGTCAATGGAAAATTCCTAAGTATTTACATGTATTTACAATATAGTTGTCCACAAGGGTTAAATGCAGCAACATTTATTAATAAGAAGAATTATTAAACAGAACTAGAACGCAATCTCTGGGTTGTAAAACAGCTTGAATTAGTCATTAACGCTCTCTGGGTTTTCCTCTACTTTCACAGGGACGACTATTTTAAAAAGTAAAGAGAGCAACGGCTCTGAGGAAAAATATTTCCCACAGTTTTGAGGCCAGGCGAAAAATGATATGCTGTATTATGTAATGTGACCTCTAGCCAGGAGCTCTCTCCATAGACCTCGAGAACCCTGTGCTGTGGCCATTCTAGGTTGTACATCTTGCCCCAACTGTTCTCTACCATTCGCAGTCTCTGGGGTAGCCGTTAGAATCAATGGTTTTTATATTGGTATGTCCTTTCCCCTACATTTAATTTTTACAAGTCTCAGCACCCCCTCTGAATCTGAATGCGTGAAGACGACTTTAGCTAATGGCCACTGGGATTTTGGTTGTTCTGTTTTTACTAAGACCTCATCTCCTATATTTATGACTGACTTGTTGCTGGCAGCCTGAGCCCTTTAAAATCTCTCTCTCAGGCTCAAAAGATAATATTCGCCCCAATGTCTATTCCAGTGTCCAATACCTTTTTCAGACGTTCGTATCCCTCATGCAGATGTTGTCCTAGTTCATTGTTCTCTATTGTAGGATCATCTACTTCCTCCTAGATATCTGCACAAGGCTTCGGATGGAGCTTTCTGCCATATAACATATGAGCCGGTGTCAATGCTTCAACTGAAACGCTAGTGTCATCCAGATAAGGCCTATTATTAATCCTAGCCTCAATTTCAGTTATCACTGTTCTAAGCTCCTCTCTGGTGATCTAAGTTCTGTGTAAGGTTTTCCTAAGGCAGTTTTTCACAGTATCATTCATTCGTTCTGTAAATCCATTTTGCCATGGTGCTCTTGGAGCTATGAACTGCCAGGTACAATTTCGGGTTCCCAGGGTCGACTTAACCTTTGGGTCATTCACTATATTTAAAAGTAAAGGTGATGCTCCAACGAAACTGGTTCCGTTGTTGCTTATTGATTTACTAGGACAAGACCATCTAGCTGCAAATCTTCTAAATACGTTCAAAAATGTCTCTGAACTTAATCTTCTGCCATTTCTAGATGGACTACCCTTGTCTAGGTGCAAGTAAACAAACATATATATACCTTATGGGGAGTTCCCTCACCCGTAACAGTTAAAGCCGCCGTGTAATCAACTCCAGTTACTTTGAAAGGCCGACTTACAGTACGTTTACCCTAGCCCTTGGTAAGGCAGGTGGTCCTGGATAGTTGTTCATACCTCCTACATATAATTCAACTCTTGAGATATTTTTTTACCAGTCTACCCTTAGGGATCCAACATCTTTCTTGGATTCGGGCCAAAGTCTGCGGCAAACCTCCATGAAAAGTTAACTCATGGGCTTCCCTAACAATTAATTGTACAAAATAATCATTCTTGGGGAGCAATATAGGATGTCTAGTTTGGAGGCAAATCAGCCTTTACTATTCTGCCACGGTATCTAATTAGAACCTTTCCGCGTAAGAACAATCCTAAATCTCTTATCAGCTTATTATTGCTGCTAGTGCCTTGGCATAAAAGGTCAAAAATCTCTCCATATTTTCTTTGAAGCCTTTTCACCCAATATTCCATGCGATCAAACTCATCGAACCCCACTTTCTTATTTAAAAATTTAACAACTAATTTAGTAGTGTTAACGAGTTGTCTTACTGATGAGAATCTACTAATGTCTGTTACATCTGGCTCAGGTACTACAGGATCCAGGTTTATAACACTAACCTCAGCCACACTGCACTGTTTCTGCTCAGGCCATTCTTCAGTGAGTAACCATTTAGGACCCTTAAACCACACGTCATCTTTGATCAGTTTCTTTACTGTTGAGCCTCTCGAGAGCAGATCAGCAGGGTTTTGCTTGGAGGATACATGCATTAACTTAAATTTGGAAGACAGTTCTTTTATGGTCTTCATTCTATTACGGACGAAAGGAATTTTACTGTCTTCCTTTCCTATCCAGTAAAGACAAATCTCACTGTCAGTCCACACGTAAAATCTTCCTCAAACTGAGTATCAAGAGTAGGCTAGTGGTTAAATACCTGGCCAATTTAGTTCCTACTTCTATGGAAGCCAATTCCTTTTGAGGTAGGGTTCTTCCATTAATTGGTGGGCTTGGGACATAATAATCTTACTGTCATTTCCTGTTGCACAATAAGCTACTGCTCCATTTGTCTTTTGAGAAGCAGCACAAAATATATGTAAATGTGACTTCTCATTACTGTTTATCTTCCTGGGAATACATATGCTTGATGTTTTTTCAGATTCCTTTCTAATCTGTTCCCATAGTTCAACATAGGTCTCACCTAATTCAGTGTCCCAGTCCAGCTTTTCTCGCCAAGCCTCGTGCACTAAACATTTGCCCCTAATAAGTATAGGACTGACCAATCCTAATGGGTTAAATAACATGGAGACCTGACTTAACAAGGATCTCTATGGTGGGAATGACATCAGAGAACTTAATTGGTTTTAAACTTATTTCATCAGCTCTTGTATCCCAGTTAAGACCCAACACATTTTGAGTTTTGGGAATGTCAGTATTAGGATAGTCCTCCTGTATTCTGTTCCTTAAAAGTGAATTTGTGTTCCAGCTCTGTAACGGAAAATTTGTCTTCCCACATTCGGAACTGGCTACTTCTTAAGTCTTCAATGCTTCCGCCTCTGTATCAGCAACACATTGTATTTTATCCATATAGAAGGCCTGCCCTATTTCTGGGCATTTGGCCTTTTCAAAATGATGCTTCAAAGTGTTGCATACCAGGAAAGGACTAGCACAAGAGCCAAAGAGCACCGATCGGAACCAGTAAGTTTTCAATGGACTATCCTTATTTTGAGGGTCTTGAGGCCAGAGGAATTTTGTAAATCTTCTATCCTCCTCTCTCAGTCCAATTATGAGAAAAGCCTTGCTAATGTCTGCTGTATAAGCATAAAGTTTTTCTCTAAATCTTAGTAATACATTTCCCAATTTCTCTGTTAGTGTAGGTCCAGAGTATGAGAATCGTTCAAGCTACTGTAGCTGATCCTTCGGACGCTTTACTACTATCCTTATGGGAGTAGTTACTGAATCCTTGCTTACAGCATGATGTGGCAAATAATGTCCCTCTTAATGGTTAACAAGGAATTCTACCTCCTCTATAAATTAATTCTTCAGTTGGTCTTTTATTATAGCCTATTACCATATATGGTTAGATGTTCTGGTTTGTCTCTCAACTTTCTTAGAAGAGAATTTAATTCAGTCTTAACTGCCTGGTAATTTGTTGGTAACTCCGAATGGTTTAGTTTCCATGATAATCCAACCCAATACTGTCCATCTTTAAATTCCATAGACTGGTTGTACAAATCCAAAGTTGTTTTATCTTCAGAAGTTGGTTCTTCAAGAGTGTATTCCTACACTATCTAGGTCCGACAATTTGTGTACAGGTTCCGTTTCTTCATCCAACAAGTCATTTATCTGAGTAGGTTCTAATTCTGCACCTACTCTAGCTACCATCAATGACTGTGTGGGGGTAACAAAGACTGAGTCTACCAGTTTAGCCTCTCCTCTGGCTTGCTTTGGAAAAGGCAACACACCCATAATAAGGTTACCTCCTGGGCTCTTAAACAACTGTACTTTATTCTTCTTGAAAGTCGGATGTAGGAATCTTCCACAATAATCTAAACCAGTTATTATTTTTACGGGACCCACAGTATCAGATTTCACATTCTGTTTAGTCAGCCTTATCCCTGACCTCTGTAGATGATCAGAGGTTTCCTTCAGTACTTTTATACATATGCTTGTTTCCACCTCATCCAGTACAGCTGCTGTTATTCGGCATTTATATCTGCCATGTTGTATTACATGTCTAACTAAATCGAAGGACTGTGCTTCCTTAGTAGTAAAGAGCCCTATAATGCCTAGATTTTCTTTGCCGATAATAGGTAACTTTAATTTCTCCACAATATCTGGAAAAATGAAGGTTTTCTCTGTACCTGTATAAAAAAGATTACATGCTAATATGTTTTTATTTTCTACAGTATCATTACCTTCACATCTGCAGTTGGAACTGCAGCTGGCACTGTTACTGGAGTATTAGCTTTCGTAACCGTCATATTGACACTTGCGGTTTTAGGAACCTCATGCTTGATCATCCTTGAGTACAAAGCACTGTGATGTTTTTTTTTGCACTTGAAACAAAGATTTAGTTTGATTTTACAGACCGCGGAAGTGTGTCCGGAATTCATGCAAATCATACAACACCCCAATTCCTGGAGCCTCACTATTCTAGAAGCGTAATCAGGATAATATTGACAAGATGCATTGGAATCTTGTTCATTACAAAACACACAGACCTTCCTGTCCTTTGCCATGGAAATTTTTACCTCCTTATTTTCATCAGCTTCTCTATTCCTTGTCCTTAATGCCTTATCCTCAGATTTTAAGAAGCTAAGAAAAGTATCAATCTCTTCTTTAGGTACAGACTTAGCCGTTCCTGACTTAGGTTTCCAAGCCAGTTGGTTAGCGGATCTTTTCCTTATTTCAGCCTTCTGTTTACTTTCAGCAGGCTTTATTATTCCTTGCAAATGTTTACAGAGTTGCATTAAGCTTTCCTCAATCTCCTTGCAGGAGAAATCATCCTTTTGGTACCTACCATACAAAGCATCCTTGGTTCTAGGTAGCAGCTTTAAGGACACAGTTCTAGAAAGCACCCAATCTGCTGCTTTAACGTCTTCGTAAGTACCTAAAGCCTTTAAATTACAACTTACTGCAATCTGAAACTTTTGCAAGGAATCAAAATCATGTTTAGGTATGCGTAATTCAGTTAGAGCCTTCAGTAATTGGGTAATGACCTGCTCCCTGTCTTCATAATTCTGTCTAAGGATAGTCAAAACCACCTCATAATTGTGTTCTTCAACAGGTAATTCCCTTATCAACTAGTAAGGCGTCCCCTTGACCTGTCCTAACAGATAGGAGAGTTTACTCACACAGGGGAGGTCTGTTTGATCTTGGACTAAATATTTAAACTGATCCCAAAAGGATTTCCAATTCTGCTTCCCATCAAACTCTGGAAGCGTAATTTGTGGTACTGCGGCTTTTCTCTGCTGTTCCATAACTTGTGTTTCTGCGGTAGTATTAGCCAATTTTGACTCAAACAGCTTCACAATTGTTATATATTCCCCTAGTTTACTTTCAAATTTGGTAGTCTCAGACTCCAAAAGATCTTTGTCATCTTTCACTATTGCTGCTTCTAAATTAACGTAGCTTTCTTCATACTTAGACCATCTGTCTTTTAGTATGTTCAAAAGACTACTTAATTTCTCCCTTAACTGAGGTGTCTCATCTAATAATTGCTTACAATCAATTATGGCTCTCGTTACCCATCCTGCCTTACCACTGGATGACCTCTGTAACAAGGAAATAGACATTTTGAATGATTTCTAAGTTACTGGAATTAATATTATTTAAATTTAATTTTCTAAACAAATTTCTCTTTACAGCCCTGCTAACCAATTTATACGTACCGTAGCTAACTGGTGAACCATATGGGTGGTTCTAGGTTCAAAAAGGATTATGGATTTACACGAACCTACAATGGTTCCTACCACTGCCAAAATGTTTTCAACACTTTCATTAAATTCCACATCTTCATAAATGTCATTTCCTCCTAAGAAAAAGATAGTATGATCATGCTCCCAGTCCAACACTGCATTTAGCCGCTCACCATCAGAAAAGGAACTTGTCCTTCCACCAGGAGCCCTGGAGATATGTATTTCTGTGTCTGCTACCTCTACAGAATGCGGAAGTAAATTATGTACTACAAACCCGACCTTGAACTCCTTCAGTGCCTCTGCACACATCTGTGTCCCCAATCGGGGCACCAAAATGTAAGAAATTTTATACACTCTTTTCTCTGACGAATGCTAATCTAAACACGACCAGTAAAAAATTTCAGTAACAGAAGTCCCTTAGGAAATTAGGGTATAATTAATACTCTAACTCACCCCTATATCCTAGTTAGTCCCTCTGATTTGGCCAAATCATAAAGGTTACTTAGCTAGATAAGATCAGAATAACAGATGACGACGGGCGTGAGGTCTCAGATGGTTTGCCTGGGACTTCCAAGAGTTCTTAGGGGCGTTTTTTACAAGGTGCAGCTCGAACGAGCTTTAGGAACAGAGTGAAAAAATGGCGAGTCTCTCTTCCCTCATAGGATTCAGAGATGCCAACTAATCATTAATTAAAATTAACTAAATACAGTTGAATTACTTCAAGAAGTATACAAGGTAAATCTGACAATTTAGTCAGTTTTAAATCAAACTAAAGCCAAATATCTATGTGAATATGTATTAAACCTTTCCTCCGTTTTTCTCGTGAGGGTACACGTCATCCTACCACGCAGGTGCAGTTAGGTCACTGAAAAATTCCTAAGTACTTACATGTATTTACAATATAGTTGTCTGCAAGGGTTAAACGCAGTAGGATTTAATTTATTAATAATAAGAATTATTAAACAGAACTAGAACGCAATCTCTGGGTTATAAATCAGCTTGAATTAGTCATTAACGCTCTCTGGGTTTTCCTCTGTTTTCTGTTTTACAAAGTAAAGAGTGCAACCACTCCGGGGGAAAATATTTCCCATAGTCGTACTTGTTAAGAGGCTCCATCACGCCCAAGCAATTTCCATTATGTACAGAACCTATCACCTTATCATCACCTCAGATGGGCAAACCACGTTCACATAGAAACATGAGGACCACGCACCGTCGTAGCACGTCTTACTAATGGTGTCGTTCCGACTCGTGCAGACGAACTAGTTGACTCCCTAGTGTGTTTCCAGTCTCGGAATCCGGAAGCAAACTTACTCTTTGTGTGTAACACCAGGTGGCACGTAAAATAGACGTCCGGTCTCCCCAGAATACCAATGCCAGCTAAGATTGATTTCGTCTCCAGATGACGTGTGTTTTATGCTAAACATTTTTTTTTTTTTTTACAATGACGAGTTTGATTTCCGTCACAGAGGCAGAATCCTTGTGGTCACTCTAGATTACGACATTCTGCATTTCCCTTCTCGATCCAGTAGCTTATGAACTCCTCAGTTAGTTATTATGGCCAAAGGCCAATGTCTTTTTCATAATCTTCAGCCGTTTTGCTGTCCTTTTCTGGACCACATTCTGAAGTAGAATCATTTGAGTCTTCATCGCCGCTAATTTGGCTAACAGCAGTATTAGAACAAGCAACAGGGCTAGTAGCATGTAATGCTGATGTAGTAGTTCTGTTTTCCGTCTCGACTTGGTTCTTATCATGTTCAGTGTGAGACAGTTCAACTGTTGCTGTCTTACTCTTAATCCAAGTTGTGATTTTAGAGGGCTTGTTCCGGTCACTTTCAGCTTCAATGCTTTGCGTCCGTTTGGCTGCACCAGACTGTTATTTCCTCTCTCGATCACGTTCACGTTCCGTCATGGTTCTAGCAGCTCCACACAAAGACTGCACCTACAATAAAAGGCAATATTCTAACAAATGACACCTAGTCACCTTCTGTATAATCAATATAATGCAAAATATGAATTTAAACATGCTGACACATCGGCCTATAAATGTTAATATACCAGTAATCAAGGCAGAACATGAAAAGTCAAGGAGTGAGGACAGATGATAATAATAAAAACACCCTATCGTAGGCCGTAGCCTATACATTATTTGTCCTGGGTAGCTGGATGTAAGTTACAGGTGACATCAATCAGCTGCTAACATGTACAGGTACCAGGTAAGTAGAACACCTTGCAGCTGGTGGCACATTTGGCTTCCAAACATATTTATTATAGTTTCCTCGTTTATTTACATGCTTTTTCTTGTAAGTACTTTATTTTTCATAGACATAATTATTAATAAGACTGTTCATTGATGCATTATTAGGTAGGTAGTTGGATTAAGCTGTGCTAGGGCAAAGGAGACAAATAGCAAATTTATTGTAATCACTGAGTCAGCGCGGGGCCCTGGGCCGCGGCCCTGTGGGCCCTGCCCTAAATCCGACCCTACAGACAAGTGAACACAAAACTGGAGGTGGACCCACTTCCCAAACTGGAGGAGATGGTAGAAAATGCAGCAGGCCAGAAATATTATGCATCATTAGACCTTAAGGATGCCTATTACCAAGTTGTCCTAGATGAAGTCAGTCAGAACTTAACCACTTTTACGGATGGCATTGTTCTGTACAGCTCGAAGTGCTTGCATTTTGGGCTGAGTTGCAGTCCTGCTAGCTATCTCTCTGTCTCGCTCTCTCTGTCTCTCTCTCTATCTGCCAAGCCCTTCTCCCTCGACCTGCCTCTTGTATGGCTTGTCTCCTTCTGAGCTCTCTTTCCTAAATTCTGGTGAAACAGGAGACGTATCACGTGTGTTCCTCGTGGATGGAAAGTTTAAGAAGCCTGTGTGTGAGTATGTGTGTATGTGTGTGTATGGTCACCAGGGCTTTGTTCCCGGGTGGTTTGCTGACAACTAACTGCTTCATCTCCTTACTGGCCGCTGTCGTCAGCTTTCCTCAGTGTAATTTGCAAGCTCATTTCCTTTTCCCAGGCTCGCATAGGGCTGTCTATCTATCTCTATATCTATCTATCTATTATGATTTGTAACTACAATACATTGCTCGGTCACGCGAAAATGGCGTACCATCGACAGTTAATAGTCCTAACATATTAATACACATTATATATACATTATAATGAACTTATAAGCTAATTAAGTGAAATACATAATATTGTAAAAGTAACATAATTGTATGAATATTGTATACATATAATATTCATAGTAAATAGTGATTATTCAGTAATATTACATTTTAAACAAGTTGTATACATATTTGAATAAATGCATTAAAGTAAATTATTTAACTGTAATACAGTATGTACTTGGGTTATTATAGTGAAATGCATACATGCAAGAATAAAAAATAGTTTAAAATTAAGATTATGGTATAGTCTCACCAATCTAAAACCAAGGTTTGGGTGGAGTCCAGCCGGGGATTTCCCGGCGTACAGCGTTGTCTTGTTTCCTATACTCTGATTGGGTAGTGGCTGACCTGACACCGTTAGAGTTCTTCCGCTCACACCTCGCCACCTGGCCTGACATGACTTCACCCACTTCTCAGTGTGTGTGTGTGTGTGTGTGTGTGTGTGTGTGTGTGTGTGTAAAGACAAACTAATTTAAGTTATAAATATAATTTAAGTTATATATATAACAGAATGTGAACAGTGGAAGCACGTGACAGAAGCTTAAATCTCCCTCCAATGGATCTGGATGTTGCCGCTCGTGAGTGTTTTAACTTATTTATTTCTATTAAGAAAATAGCGTATGTTCTACTGATTCCTTCAAAATATATTATAAACGTAATTGTTACATTACTTACCCAACTTAGAACTACCATGAAAGTCGGTAAAAGTAACTACATTTTTTTTCAGCAACACTGTAAAATATGTATGCCACGTTTCTTTATTGATGTACAAGAGCCGTATGCATTACAAGTTTACCTTCCTTTGATATGCTAGAATACTTACGTTTATATTGTATTAGTATGTGTGTACCTATCTGTGATGCCTATTACATATATAACAGAATCTACTCATCGCTCGTTTAGGAAGTATGGCATGGGTGCACCCAGCGCCAGACCCCACCCAAACCTTGGTTTTAGATTGGTGAGACTATAAGAGTTATTAATATTTCATTTAAAGATAATGGTACTGGTCTGCCATATATGGGTCATTCTTCTTTGTATTTTTTTTATATATATATATATATAATTAATACTATATACAAAATATATACACTTCATTCAGGGTGGTTAACTTTGATGTTAACTCTCCCCCCACTAAATAATGACTCCAAATTAGCAAGTCTTGCATGCATTCTGTGCATTGCGAACAGCAGTACTGCAACTACAATGCAGACGATTATAAAGACAGTAGGTGCTGGGCTATACACATAATATGGGTTGAACATACTCAAACTCAAATCTTCCCAGGGCTTCATTGTTTCATTGATCAGCTGCATAGTTTCAAACTTAGGTGAAGTCAGCTTAATACTTGTGCTCATGTTTAAGTTCATATCAGGCAGTGGGTGGAAATGTTTGTGTGTATGATTGAGAATGGCGTAGTGATTGATGGTGGATAAAGTAGACATGGCTGGTGTAAATACCGCACAGTAGTCTGGTGCTATGTATAATCCTGATGCTGATGTATGAGATGGTGGTATATCTGGACAGACTATGTAAACTGATGTGTTATGAGGGAAATAAAAAAACTGTGAGTGTCCAATGCGTTGATGGTGTACAAGTTTATCTGGAGCAAAAGTGAAGTTGCAATGATGATGAATATTGTCATTTCTGATGACAGCCATTTCACAAGGGACTGTATCAGTAGGCTGAAACGTGAAAATGTACGCAGGACAAAGATGAACAGCATGTAAGGATGTGCGGCACTTTCGTTCAATCGTTGACTCACTTGCGAAAGTGACAGTGTCCCGTCTCTTGGAGACCATGATGAGTTCGGTGTCTGTGTTGATGTTGATGATGACCAAAGTGTTATTTCTATAGGGGAAGGGGTGTATTTGGTATACTGTGAACAGGTCTTCAGTGATGAATGGTACATGAACTACCACTGATGTTGGTGTTAGTGTTGCTTCTAAATACGGGTCGTATTGCATAAATTCCCTACTACGGAACAACGGCTTCAATTTATGTTTATGTATGCCTTGACTAACTATCTGACGTAGCTCATGAACTGGGAGTAAGTTAATTGTGATCTTGCCATCACCAGCATTCGAAATTCCTTGCATAAGTGCCCTGAAACGATCTCTAGTGTTCTCTAATTGTAGTAGAATCGTGTCAATATGTTCTGTGATGATGGAGAAGTGCTGGAAAAGAGTAACGTTTCCCTCTAATTCATTTATTTTATCTACACTCTCGAGAGCTACGTTTTCTGCTTGTTTCAGATTTTTCACAATTGTCTTCATTACTGAGTTCTATCCTGTGATGAATTTATCTTGGTATGTTAGTACCTGAGCTATCTTATTAAATTTGTTGTTTATTTCTTTAAGGTCATCCTCTGTAGCCAATCCAAAGATGTTCCCAAGAACTGCGCCGCCCAGGTCGAACAAACCGCGCTTTTGGCGAGTACGGGTGATGTTGTTACAGTCGCTCAGTACCTCCGTTCCATAAGATGGGAGATCTTGGATCATGACGAGCATAGTTGACTTCGCCTGTTCTAGTTTCCATTTCGCTAACTTTACCATTTCATTCACTTCCTTGGTGTTATGTGCTTGTGAAACATAATTTCCTATCATGAAGTCCAGAGTTCGCATCGGCGTCGCAAGTCTGTCTAGATAAGTAGGTAAGTCATACAAGTAATCTAGACTTATTTCAGTACTCATGACGTCCTTAACGATTGTAGTCGTGGCCGTTGGAGCTATGAGGCATCCTTGTCGTACTATATGTTTGGGGTCTAAGTGCGCATATCCTCTTGCTACGTAGAGGAGAATCCATAGCATAAGTCCCTTCATCGTAACCTACCGAGAAAAAAAAAAATCTATTAATTTCCTATAATGCTGTGGTCGATGATAGTGATGATGTGCGTTACGGTTGATTTGTTATTTCATTTATAGAAGGAGTTTAAATCGATATTAAATTCTCGTAAATGATGTACTGTAGATTTGATTGGAACAGTTGCACCTATGTTCGATTGTTTGGTATATGACCTTAATTTCTTTTTGTAATCATTGTTGTGTTCTTGCTTGGTTTCTTGGGGTATGTTCACCTGTTCGGTTGTATCCGAGGCTGAATAATTATGTGATAATTCCCTTGAAACTCGTTTTAAATGGTCAATATGAACTTGTTTCTCCTCGCCACTTGAAAGTGGCTTAATTAAAACTTTGTTTGCTTTTATGTTAATTACTCTGTATGGGCCCTCAAGTTTTGGGGATAATTTATTGTCTCTCGTATGAATGACACCGTAAACAATGTCTCCTAAGCTGATAGGTGAATCTTTTGCCTTCTTGTTAAATGCCTCCGTCATTTCTTCCTTGGACATCGTTAATTGTTTTTTGACTCTTTTGTGAATGTCCTGGAATTCACGTAAACGGAGTCTAGAGTAATCATCGTAATTGTATATAGGCATGCTGTCACCTTCTAGGAGCTCATATGGTAATTTTTTATCTGTGCCATATATAATGAAATGTGGTGTGTCACCGATGGATTTATTTATAGACCCATTAATTGAGGCCTCTACTCTGGGAATCCAATCATCCCAGCTTGCATAATTTTCACTGAGAATGTGTCGTAGCACATCTAATACCTTTTTATTTTGTCTCTCTACCAACCCATTCGATGCTGGGTGATAGGCCAAAACGTTAACCTTTTTGATGTTGTATTGTTTACATATTTCTTGTAAGATATCAGAATGAAATTCTCCTCCATTATCACTTATTAATACCTTTGGGGTAGTAAAGCGACATATTACATTATCTGTTATTGCCTTTGCTACTGTCTCTGCTGTCTTATCTTTAACTGGAGCTAAAATAACATAACGGGAAAAATGATCCGTTGCTACGAATAAGTATAGGTTATTATTGTATGATAATCGCATCTTGAGTAAATCAACAGCGACAACGTCCCATGATTGATGTGGTACAGGGTAATTACCCATCGGTGCAGGTGTGATTGGGTATCCTTTGTGTTTCGCACATGATTCGCATCTATCTATATGATTGTTTATATCTTTTCGTAATGAAGGCCAGTAATATAATAGCTGGGCTTGGTTGAATATCTTATCCTTTCCAGGATGTCCTGCATGTGGGCTGTCGTGTATCAATCGTAATACTTGGGGTATCATGTCATTAGGTACTACCAACTGGTTAGTTTTTCTTTTGCCTTTTGGTTGTTTAGAGTTAATTTTGTATAATGTATTATTGACCATTGTGAATTGTTCAAGTGGGACATGCAGTTTGGGTAATTGTATGTCATCTCCACTTTCTAACTTGTATATTACTTTAGACCATATTGGGTCAAGTCTTTGTGCCTTTGCGATATCCTCATGGTTTGGGATATTTCCTTTGAGATCTAACGCCGCGACCTGAATTGTGTTCGGGTTCCTAGATAATGCGTCAGCTACTATGTTCATTTTACCTTGTGTATAATGAATTTGTACATTGTAGTTTTCAACTGTACACGTCCATCTTGCTCTCCTCCCAGAAAGGAGTTTTTCTTTAAACATACCCACCAGTGGTTTATGGTCGGTGAATAAGTGGATTTCGTAACCATATACCAAATCTCGAAACTTTTGTAATGCAAAAACCACTGCAAGTGCCTCTAAGTCTGTAGTGCAATAATTTTTCTCCGCACCTCTTGTTTGTCTGCTGGCAAATGCAATTGGTTGATTCTTTCCTCTTTTATCTTCCTGCATAAGTACAGCCCCTAATCCTTTAACTGATGCGTCTGTACAAATAAGAAATGATCTTGTGTAATCCGGATATGCTAAACAAGGTGCATTTGTTAGTTTAATTTTTAGATTGTTAAATGCCCTTTTTTGTTCTTCTTCCCATTGGAATACAGCATCTTTTTTGAGTAGTTGGAATAGAGGAAAGGCTATATGAGAGAACTGTGGTACGAATGACCTATAGTACCCAGCCAGACCTAAAAATTGTCTAACTTCGTCAGTCGTAGTGGGTTCAGGAAAATCTCTCACTGCCTGTATTTTGTCATCAGTGGTGTGAATACCATCAGAACTTAATTTGTGGCCTAAGAAATTTATTTCCTTAAAGCAAAATTTGCATTTAGAAAGTTTCATTTTTAATCCAGCATCACTAAGCTTTTGTAAGAGTAAGTCTAATTTCCTGAGATGATCCTTAATATTCTTCGTTGCGATTATAATATCGTCAAGATAAACAAATATTCCTTGTCCTAAAATTCCGGACAATACGTAATTCATAAGACGCTGGAATGTGCCTGGGGCTGTCCTCAGTCCCATTGGCATTCTTGTATATTGATAATGGCCTCTGTTGAAAAGGCAGTGTATTTACGTGACTCCTTAGATACCGGAATCTGATAGTAGCCGTTTAGGAGATCGATGGTCGAGAATATATTACTCTCAGGACCAATATTCTGTAGAACATCGCTTAGCAATGGCATGGGAAATCTGTCTGGGATTGTGTGATTATTTTGTTTACGGTAATCTACTACCGCACGCATTTCTCCATTTCGTTTGGGCACGAAGAATAGGGGGGCATTCCCCGGGGAGACTGAAGGCTCAATAATTCCAAGTTTTAACATTTCATCGACATACTGATTTGCAAGTGTACGTTGGGAGTGTGGTATGCGGTAAGCTGGTACGAAAATTGGTGGTGTTTCTGGGTGCACATTAATCATGTGATTAATCAAGTTAGTACACCCTAATTGTTCTCCGGGCAATGCTACGGTGTCCCTGTGTGTTTCCAGCAGGGTTAACAAATCATTTTCTTCATCAAATTCACCTGAGTGATTTAAATTCTCTTTTATTCTTTCTCTATCCGTAGATTTTATCTCACTTGTTACTCCAGCTATAACTATTTCCTTCACAGGGGCGGGACATTTTTCAATATTAACTATGCAAGTTCCCTTTTTCAACTGAACTTCCCCATTCATGTGATTAATTATGAATATCTGAGTTTGCCCTTCGTCGTTCGTATGACATAATGCGTTTTCTACTGACAATCCCTTTACTTTACATAATTCTTCTAAGACAAGAACAGTACTATTCCGTAATTTGCTCTTTATGGTAACCTTCATGTATGAATTAGGTGGTATAACTAAATCATTAGTGAGATGGGCTGGAAAAATTGATAAATCAGTACTGTTATCTGGGTCACTAATTCTGGAGGATGGGGTTGGTGGTGGGAGTGGATCTATACACTCATCTGTTTGTGTATGTTTGTTTAAGCCTTTAATATTACCAATTCTTTTTGGCTCTCTTCTACCAATCGGTGAGGGCTCTGAAGTTATTTCCTCTATGAATTCATTATCAAAGTCTATTCCATTCATTTGTGGGAGTATAGTTATGTTCTCAGCTCTCATGGATCTTAAGCCCAGTAACATATGAGCTTTAATTGCTAAGTTTTCAACGATATAGAAAAATGCAGAGAATTGTCTTGTAGTTTCTGTGAAACTGAGATTTAATCTTATCATACCCTTCACTGTAATCCCTTGTCCATCTACTGTGTATAAATCTAAATCAGCTTCATCCAGAAAAGTTACTTTCTTTTTATTTTTAAGAATTCTATTTAGTTCTTCATGTGTTATTAAGTTCACTGGAGAGCCTGTATCTAAAAATAAGGAAACGTTTTGATCCTCACATACAGCTGGTATCAAGATACACTCATTTCCCAACATGCCTCCTATGTGAAGTTTAGCCTTGTTCTTCTTTACGTTTGTTCGTTTTTTGTCATGACTTGGTCTTCCCCCGATTTGAACATAGACACAATTTTTTCTACTGTTTTGCAATCACTAGTCCAGTGCCCTTGGTATCTATGATGCCTACAGTAAGGACCAAATCCTTGTGTCTTTTGTTTGTCCTCTTTTACCTTGATAAAGCATTCATACCTTGTGTGTCCTGGTTTTGCACAATAATGACATAGAATGGACCAATCCCTTGACTGTGACCTACGTGGTGATTTCCCATAAGAAGTGTTGTTTATGGCGCGAGACCTGCTCGGGCTGCGCGAAAACTTATGAAACTGCCTGTAGGAAGGCGTCTGGGAACGAGGTCTAGGCGTTTTTGTTTGTTTGGCCTGCCTGATTTCTGGTCGCGATCGATTTTGTTCTCTGTTTGGGGTCGGTGTAGATGTTTTCACAGCTGATACTGTCTCAGGTACCCTGATTCTACCAGAATGTGCATGTGTGTCGACCACACCTGCTTTACTGCACTGCATCTCTACCTCGTTCATTAAGTCTAGCAAGCACATTCCTAGGGTGTACGCGATCGTCTTGGCGATCTTAAGGGTCCTATCAGGTAATTTACACAAGGCAGCTACATAACCAATGATGTCCACGACGACGTCTGGGGACATCTTTCCATCATCTGTTATCCAATTAGAATTCTCCAATGTAGCTAATAAAGGTCTCTTGATTGTGGAGACATCAGCAGTTATTTCACTGAGCACATGGTTTGTAGTGTGCTCCCTTACAAGATCTACAATTTTATGTAATTCTGGAATTATACCTGGCAAGAAGTTCATACCTCCAGAAAATTTCTTCAGAAATTCAGTTTTAAATTCATCATATGTCCTAGCACGATGGAGCTTATCTGAGCGCAATAAATTGCTTGCTGGACATCTTTCCTGGCTTATGCAAGATGAAAAAATCGCAATTTTCTCTTGTTCATCTAGTATGTGGCGCTTGATGAACATTTGTTCGCACTGACTGACTAATGAAATGACATCAATGCGATCTTTGTCTGTGCCAGAGAATTTTGGGGCAGTTTTATCCTCGTGATACACAAACACGTGAGGTGTGGATGTTAGATCAGCGGTATTTGTTTCTTGATCCATTTTTACTGTTTGCCCTGTTAATTCAACTTGGACGTGTTTATCATTGTGTGATGGAATGGTGAAATATGTACGACCGGACCGGTGAATCCTGTTAAGTGTATTGGCATACGTGTGCAAGGCAGCGGCAAAGTCCGCACTTCCTACGTCAGAGGTGGTTTCCCACTCATCATCTGAAACTGCCGTATTTGTTTCTCGATATTTAGTGTGTGATGAGGTTTGTACAAGGGGTGGGCTGCCTTGAGGCTCTCTTAATTGTGAGTCTGATGTTGTGGCAATTTGTGTGTTATCTGGTGTGTTGCCTTGGGGCTCTCTTAATTGTGAATCTGTTGTTGTGGCAAATTGTGTGTCATCTGGTATTAACGTGGGGGGTGGCGAAAATATTCCTGTCATTAAGATATGGTGTTATGAAATACGCCTCTTGTTTATTTATGTCCTAGCAAAATAGATGAGTAAATAAGTTGAATATAGCTAATTTTAGCACTGAGAAGAAATGAGGAAGTATAATTTTACCCACTTGATACAGATCGTAGAGGTGTGTCGATACAAAAGTCGATCTCGGAAGAAAAATACAGGTTTGATTGAAGATCTCTTGATAATTCTAGTGGTGTGTTGATGGACGATATTACTCAGGAAATTCCATGGCCTGGCGTTTGTGGTGGTTAACGGCTGTCCCAGGCAAACCTCAGCATAGAACGTCGAATTTCCAACTTTACTGTGAAAATAAATGAGTATGAGTAGGAGCTATGTGAATAATGAGTAATGAGTAGTGGGTGAGAAGTGCCTGGTGTCAGTCACACGTTGCTTGGCATGGCAGACTCGCGTTGTGATATCATCTCAGCACATGGTGACGTCGGCTTCCCACACTGGTAGCTGTGGTGAGTGAATGAGTAGCGATGAGTAACTTGAGTGAAGACGGGTGAGTAAGATGAGTTGTGAATATGGACTTGGTGTTTTGCTGCGTGTCTTGACCTCTGGGTCAGCATAGGCGGGAGAGAGTGGTGGGGGCTTGTTTGCTTTGGTCTTTCCTCTTCTTTACTTGCTTTGTTTTATATTCTTCTTGTTGCTGCTTGAAGTTACGTGAAGATTATAGAGTTGTTTTGTAGACTTGTAGGCTATTTGCATTGTAGGCTGTATTTTGTAGGAATCACTGTACGAGTAGAACTGAAGCTAATCTTGTAGAGTTTCGCCTGCTTTTGTAGAAATTTGCTTTTGATTCGGAGACGATGTCTGTAGATTCGCTGGTTCGTCGTAGAAGTTGCAAGATCGTATCAATATTTTGTTAAACCACTTGCAAGGCGTCGTGTGATCTCTTCACCTCTGCATCAGCATGATGATCGGGGAGACGGAGGGGGCTGGTTGGAGAGAATACTGTCAGGAGCTGGTTGTGTTGTTGGTTGTGAGAGGTATTCTTTTTGTTTTCAATCTTGATATTTTGTAGGAATTCAATGTTGATTCGTAGACGAGGTTCGTATATGTTCGCTGCTACCAAATGTCATAAAAGACTTTGTGGTTCCTTTGTGGTTGAGTTATATATATATTAGACTTGTGGACGAGCGGTTTTTATATCTTGGAGAGGTAAAGAATAGTATGGGACTATTTTTATTTGTCTTGGAAATATTAACAAGTCTCTCACACAGAGCGGAGTATAGAGTCCAATCCTGCTAGCTATCTCTCTGTCTCGCTCTCTCTGTCTCTCTCTCTATCTGCCAAGCCCTTCTCCCTCGACCTGCCTCTTGTATGGCTTGTCTCCTTCTGAGCTCTCTTTCCTAAATTCTGGTGAAACAGGAGACGTATCACGTCTGTTCCTCGTGGATGGAAAGTTTAAGAAGCCTGTGTGTGAGTATGTGTGTATGTGTGTGTATGGTCACCAGGGCTTTGTTCCTGGGTGGTTTGCTGACAACTAACTGCATCATCTCCTTACTGGCTGCTGTCGTCAGCTTTCCTCAGTGTAATTTGCAAGCTCATTTCCTTTTCCCAGGCTCACATAGGGCTGTCTATCTATCTATTTATCTATCTATCTATTATGATTTGTAACTACAATACAGTCCCGCACTGTTGAAAACAAGTTGGATGAAAAACTATCTAGACGATGTCATTTTGAGGGGTCTTTCTTTTGAAGAATTAGTACAGCATCTAGATAGGCTCTTTCACCATTTACATGAAGCAAGGGTGAAACTCAACGTAAAAAATGCCATATTGGTCAAAGACACGTAAAGTTTCTGGGCCACACACTGTCTGAGGACGGGTGCATCCCCGATCCAGAAAATGTTGAAGCAGTTCATTATATGAAACCCCCAAGTAATGTAAAGGAGGTGAGGAGATTCTTGGGTATGTGATGATTTTACAGGAAGAATATTCAGAATTTTGCATGGATCGCATATCCCTTGCCACAGTTGTTGCAGAAGGATAAGCTATTGTCATGGACTTCAGAATGTCAGAGAGCTTTCGATAACCTGAAACAACCTGTACCGGTGAAGGCTGATTTGAGTAAACCTTTTGTTTTGCATACTGATGCGAGCGCCACGGATGTTGGTGCAGACTTAATGCAACTACAAGATGATGGCAGTCTTAGCGCCATCACATATTTTTCTAAAAATCTCAAACCAGCTGAAACTACTGTAGGTACAGTACTGCAGACAAAGAGACATCAGCCATTGTGTATGTACCCTAGGAAATTCCACCATTATTTGAGGGACTTGAATGACAGACCACCAGCCCCTAGTTTCCATCTTCCGTTGGAAAACTAGGTCCTCCTGAATGATCAAACGGATCATTGATATGAAAGACTATATTGTACCTTTGATATAATTATAAGAAAGGCTGCTTAAATGTAGCTGCTGATCAGCTAAGAAGACCAGTCCAGCCAATAGTTCACAGTCAGCCTGAGACATGGCTTGATCAAGGAGGGGTTAAGGGAAGTACAAAGAAAGTAGTCCAGGTGGCATACCTACTTACAGCGTGGGGCAATTCATTGGAAGCGTTATCCTAGAGCTTCTTTAAATCAGTTTGCATTACATGAGGATCTGCTTTACTTCTCTCTGCCAAAGAACGGCAAAAAACTCTACTTTGTTTTGGTTGCGTCAATCTGTTTGGTAAAAGTAACCTTAAAGTTTACACATGATGAACAGTTTGATAAAAAAGGAGTTAAGAAAACTATTGACAAATTGGAGACTTACATGTGTTGGTCTGTTCTTAGGACAGATGCCATATTATATGTGAGGGAATGTATTGAGTGTCAGATCAATAAGGGTACTCAAGGCTTGCGACAAAAGTGGCAAGAACTACCTCGTCACAAAACCTCTTGAGCGTGTTAATGTAGACATAACAGCCATGTGTCACGGAGCAAACGGGTACCGTTATGCCCTCATCATTGCAGATCATTACAGTAGATATGCTATGTTTTATGTGTTCAGGACCAAACCCACTGAAGACGTGTGTTTAAAGTTTAAGGAGTATTTGTATAACTGGAACTCCCACAATCTTAGTGCTTGATAATGGAACTGAGTTTACTTCCCAACAGTTCAAACGTCTCTGTTAACATTTCCACATTAAGCTTGGCTGTACTACGCCTTTTCACCCGCAAGAAAATAGTGTGTCGGAGAGAATGCATCACACAAAGAAAAGTGTGCTAAGTAACTTGGGTGAAGGTTATCCACTTAGGTGGTCAAAATATCTTGGCGAGTGCCGGAGAATACTGTTAAGAAGCGAGATTTGCCAGTTACGTAGCCGAGATCTTTCTCGACGTTTCCTGATATTTACGGAAGCTAGTTCCGATACGAGTCAGAGTTGCCAGTTAGCCAACTGTTTGTGAGCGTAGTTATTTCGTAAGTTATGCATTAATTTTTGTGCTCTTCTTCTTTATAATGTTTTATTTAAGTGATTGTTTGTTAAATTATGTAGTTTAAGTTCGTAGAGTTAATGATTTAGAGTGTTATGTAATGTGAGATAGCTCTAGCATGGTTTGATGTCTCTGAGTTGGTAACTGTGCCCTTTCTCAAGAATACACCAGAAATATGGCAAATGTAGAGGGTTCGAGAGTAATGCAAGCTGGTGTGGAGACTATTTCAAGTTCAGTCGGGTTTCAGGTCAGTTTGAGTGAAGTTCAGTCGGTTTTGGTCACAGCTATACAATATGGAGTGGCTATCTCCGCCGCGGACGTGTGATTTTGGCGACTGTAATGCTAGGTGAAATTAGGCTTGACTTCTCGTTCCTATTTCACCTAACGTGGAGCGGGGTCCTCTTTCGAGACCGGAGCTAGTGCAATAAAGAGAGGCAGGACACCAAAACTCTAGGCAACAACCTTTACACGTATATTACCACAGTCAGACACAGGACAAATCAGCAGATATTACAGCACAATATAGGGCAATATAAAACCTTATCTAGGATATGTGTATCTCGCAGGATACTTGCTTCTCTGATACTAATGACAACACAACAATCCTAGTGTATCAGGAGTGCAGTAAATATAGGCTTGCGCGGGGGCGCGGGAGGGGGGGGTTGGGTCTTACTAGGAGGAGGTAGGGGAGGTGCGGGGAGTGACTTGTGACGGCTAGGGGAAAGTTATGGTAGTACTGGAGGGCGGCAGATATTAGCCATGAAGTTTATATGGTTTCCACTAGCCAAAAGACTTTGGTAATTGATTTTATTCTTGATTTACACTTACTCGAGATATTGGAGTGAGAGAGGGTGATAAACAAGATTTATGGGTAGCGTGGGGGAGGGAGAGAATACTATTAATACTTCCTTTCACAATATTCCTTCACAGTAATGGGGGTATGTCTTTATAGGGGAATCTCCCGGCGGCACAGGCTTATTAAATGTATAACAGGGATGTCACTCACACGTATAGTCAATCAGATCTTGTTCCACACTCTCGTCCTTTAACTTCTCACTGTGATCTTATTTACCCCGATATTCACTATATGAAATCACTGCACAATACTTACATTAGGGGAAATCACACTTAACCTAAATCACTCGTGCTACAATATCACACGTATTCATCAGGGGTATAGGCAGGAACACGTCGTCGGCGATCCTGCCGGGCTAGGGACACCGCCAGTGCAAGGCATGCCGAGAGGGCATGGGATAACTCGTAAGGGCGTCCTCTCGCGTCCTGGGCTTCCCGTGGCTTCCGGGCTTGACTCAGGCGTGTGGCCCTCGGGACTGGGGCCGAATACCTCCAGGAACCTCTGTGATAAGTCCCGGCATCGTGGGGGCGTAGAGAGATCACACCCGGGTGTCCTGGGGAGAACCGAGAGAGACTGTGGGCTGCGGTCTCCAGCGTCTAGGGGCGCTGACGGGGGAGGGCTGCGGCAGCGACTTCCACTGGGGTCCGTCAGGTGCGTCTGCTCTAGAGCCAGGTGTAGGGAACAGAGACCAGGGGAGGCTGGGAGGCCTGTCTGGGTCACTCTGGGACAGGAAGCCTGGGCTCCAGTCTCCTGCTGTGGGGACGTCTCTCTACTCACCTCTCTCTGCACACCCTCGGAGCGACCGTAGATCGTCTCACGAAGAAGGGAGCGACAATAGGTCGTCTCTACCAAGACACTCTCGGAGCGACCATAGATCGTCTCTACCGAAGCACTTTCGGAGCGACCATGGATCGTCTCACGAGGATGGGAGCGACCATAGATCATCTCTACCAGAGCACTTTCGGAGCGACCATAGATCGTCTCACGAGGATGGGAGTGGCCATAGATCATCTCACGAGGATGGGAGCGACCATAGATCGTCTCTACCGGAGCACTTTCGGAGCGACCATAGATCGTCTCACGAGGATGGGAGCGACCATAGATCATCTCTACTGGAGCACTTTCGGAGCAACCATAGATCGTCTCATGAAGATGGGAGCGACCATAGATCGTCTCTACCGGAGCACTTTCGGAGCGACCATAGATCGTCTCTACCGGAGCACTTTCGGAGCGACCATAGATCGTCTCTACCGGAGCACTTTCGGAGCGACCATAGATCGTCTCTACCGGAGCACTTTCGGAGCGATCATAGATCGTCTCTACCGGAGCACTTTCGGAGCGACCATAGATCGTCTCACGAGGATGGGAGCGACCATAGATCGTCTCTACTGGAACACTTTGGGAGCGACCATAGATCGTCTCTACTGGAACACTTTGGGAGCAACCATAGATCGTCTCTACTGGAACACTTTGGGAGCGACCATAGATCGTCTCTACCAGAGGGGCGCCATCTGGAGTATCTTTTCTAACTCCACCCCTAGCTGGCTTAGCAATTCCACTCCGCGAAGGTAGTGTCCTTCTCCTACGGTGGCAGCGGCGTGGTGGCTGCATGACACAGGGGCGCACGGCCCGGGCTGACATATGTCGCTGTTGCCGGGAGTGGTGGTGACTGGTGGCGGCTACCCCGTGGGGTCCGTGTGGGGGTGTCGGCTCATTTTCGGGCATACTAAGCTGTGTTTGGCTTGCCCTGTTGTCGGGGGTACTATGGTATTCTTTGGGGGCACTGTTCTTCAAGCCACGCATTTTAGCGACCATATTGAAACACCGACACTCAAATTCAAATACTTTATTTCCACTAAGCAGTGATTATTATTTATTTCCACTAAGCAGTGATTATTAATAAAGAGGTACTTTTTGCGTATAATACAAAACCATATATGGATTATGATTTTTTTCTTTTTTCTGCCTAGTTCAACGAATTATATCGGGTACATTTAGCCAAAGTATAAAACAACGCCATTGGTTGCTGCAGTGCAGAATTTACCCTTTATGGCGAGTGGCGTACCTGAGGGGGGCAGGGGGCCTGTTTGAAACTGCCCCCCAGGCCCCCAATTGAGGGAGGCCCCCCAAAGCCTATAAAATTTATAAGCTTTTTTATTAATATTTAAATATATATATATATATATATATATATATATATATATATATATATATATATATATATATATATATATATTTATCATCCCGACAATCCTGGCTGAGATATTAGATAAGTTTTGAGAATGAGAGGGGCTAGGTTCTTTGCGGGGCCCCCCCTCCTGGAGGGGGGTCCCGCAAAGAACCTAGGCTCCCGGGCCCCCAAATCTCTAGCTATGCCCCTGTTTATGGGACTATCCATGTCATGAAACCGAATGTCCTGATTGATAAAGGCCGGGAGAAACATGGAAATATCTACAAGAAAGTATGAACAGAGGACATGGAGAGAAAGACTGGAGATAAATGGGCCCAATTTAGTGGTCTCATTCATGCAGGGATACTGGGAAGAATCTTCCCGCCTCACCCCAGGGAGCAATAATCTTACAGAATTAGCAAAAAGATATATTTCTTACTTGTGAAATGTAATCCCATCTTTCTCTGATGAATTCCTGTATCCATTATTGCATCCAGAAGCTGCACAGCTGACCATGGCACTATATATATTACGGAATCATTGGCTGCTTTCAAAAACCCAACGAACACAGTTCAAAAACCGTAGGCATTAGGCAAGGTGTAACATGGCTGCCGCTACTTCAGCGCCGCCCTGGTAGCGGCTACATCAGTTACGCTGTGTCAGCCATGAGATAGCCACTCCATATTATAGAGCTCAGTGGTTTTGGTTCAGTTTGAGTGTAGTTTGTGAAGAGTTGCTGGCAAGCATTAAGTGTAATTACTGTCAGTGAAGATTATTTTCGGTACTTGTGTAATAAGTGAAGTGTTGGAAAGCATTAAGTGTACTAACAGTGAAGTGTTGGTAACCATTAAGTGTAACAGCAGTTAGTAGTGTGTATAGCTCCAGTGCTTGTGAGAACAGTGAAGTTGGAAAGCACTACGTGGAATTATCTGGAAAATAAAAACAGTGAACTTTAAGAAGCCAGTGTTTATTTTCGCCTCAGCTGATCTTGTGTGTTGTACACCTTAAGGCTGACCATAACGAAGGACAACTCACTGGGCAATGTCCTACCTGTACTACAGCTGTTGGAGCCCGTGGCAGTGTGGGATGAGGACGAAACACTGGTGTCAGGAGTGTGGGTTTATTAAGGGCTGCAGTGAGTCTAACTTTCGACATGGAAGCAGAAGATGTGAAGACAATGTCTCGCGTTGGGCAGGAGGAAGAAATATCCCTGGCGACAATCGTGAAGCTAATACAAGCACAAAGTGTCCAAATTCAAGCACAGAGTGAAAAACTAGAAGCACAACGTGAAGAACAAAAAGAACAATTACAGGCACACACTAAAGTACTCAGAGAACAAACTAAAGGATTCAAAGAACAATTACAGGCACAGACGAAAGAAATCAAAGAACAATTGCAGGCACAGAACGAAGAACAGAAAGAACAACATAAACAGCGTCAGGAGGCATTACAGGAGCAACAGAGGGAACTACAACTGAGGATGCAAGGACTGCTAGATGCTTTCATGGGGGAAATGAAGGAAGAACAAGAACAACTGAAGGAGGTATACGCTGAGCTACAGCAGCAGAAGTATGAGGTAAGCAATAATGTGACTGAGTGCAAACATCATGTAGACGACCAGCTGAAGACAATTAGTGAGGGAATAGTGACGGAGTGCAGACAGCATGTAGATAACGAGTTGAAGCATGTAGTTGACCATGTTAAGATAATTAGTGAGAAAATTGAGGCTGTAGAGAAATATTGCACTGCTGAGCCTCAAGTTAGTGTACAGGGACCATATGAAAGGAATGGACAGAGTATGGCGAATCTTGACGGATCCCAGGCATCTAAAGGTAGCAGTACAGGGCTGAATAAACAGAATGCAGAAGTTTCAAGTCCTGGCCTTAATTACGATGCCCCAGTTTTTAGGCCCCAAACCAGTGAAGTGCATGGCTATAATGGGGGTCCAATTAAAAGGAAACCTCAGGAATCTGATGGCAGAGTATCTTGGGAAGCTTACCGTGCACAGTTTGAGTTACTTGCAGATCAGAATGGTTGGGATGATAAGAAGGCTGCACAAGACCCGCCACTGAAGAAATGCAGGAGAACTTTGATTAATAGTGTGCGAGAAGACAGAACAGACGGCAAGGAGTGTAGTAGGAATGGGAATCATACGAAGAAATGCAGCTGTACTGCAATGATGGGGCCAGCGTCAGATGAAGACCTGAAGAGGGTGCAGATGGAGGATGCAGATTTACAACCAGTGCTAGAGTGGCTGCAGCAGAGTATAGTGTGACCATCTTGGGAAGAAGTTTCTAGGTTAAGCCCTGCGATCAAGAGCTACTGGAGTCAGTGGGACCTTCTTTGGTTGAACAGCAGACTACTGGAGCATCAATGGGAGACAGCCAATGGCTTCAACAAGTATTAGCAATTGGTGGTTCCAAAGAAGATGAGGTCCGAGATCTTGGATGAGACCCATAACCAGATCACTAGTGGGCACCTGGGAGTGAAAAAAACTTTAAGCCAGCTGCGACAGAGGTTCTAATGGATTGGCATGCATCAGGATGTTGAAGAGTGGTGTCGGGCCTGTGATGCGTGCTGTGCCAAGAAGGGACCCAAGAAATGTGGTTACGCCCCTCTTCAGCTGTACCAAGTGGGTGCACTGATGGAAAGAGTTGCGGTGGACATTGCTGGACCTTTGCCACTCACTGAGAGAGGAAAGCAGTATATATGTGTCACCATGGACTACTTCACAAAGTGGCCAGAAGCCTATGCCATCCCCTATCAAGAGGCTGCAACTGTTGCTCAGGTGTTGGTGGATCAGTTTTTCTGTTGTATTGGGATGCCACAAGAGCTACATTCAAACCAGGGTAGAAACTTCGAGTATGCTGTGTTCCATGAGTGCTGCAAGATATTGAGGATTAAGAACACCAGGACGACCCCCCCCCCCAAAAAAAAAGCCACAGTCAGATGGGATGGTGGAAAAATTCAGCTGGACCCTGGGACAAGAAGTGACCAAGTACTGTGTTGATGGACAAACATAATGGGATCAGAAATTACCCGCGTTTCTGATGGCATATCGGTCTGCATCCCATGAGTCTAGTCTACTGGCTACACTCCTGCAAAAACTGATGTTGTGCCACGAGTTACGTTTACCCATTGTCTTGTTAATGGGAAGACCACCTGGTGAAGAGCCTCCTACAGACACCACCGGCTGAGGAAAGGCTGGCTGAGGTATATCATCAAGTGTGAGGAGCTCTCATGTTTTCAGGAGAAGCAATGAAGTGCAAGTATGATGCCAAGGCAAGTGAAGTGAGCTTCAAGGATGGTGACCAAGTTTTGTTATACAATCCTCAGCGTAAGAAGGGACATTCACCAAAGCTGCAGAGCCCATGGGACAGGCCTTACACTGTGTTGGACCGCCTATCAAATGTAACGTATCGGATTCGGGGAGGCAGGAAGTCTCGCCCAAAGGTGGTACACGTGAACCGTCTGTGGCAGTATCATGGGCCAGGACAGTACAGCTGGGATGTCTCCGAGGAATCATGCTCTCCCGCAGCCGAGGATGTTGAGAAGGACCAAGTAGCTGAAGTTCAAGAGGATGGTGACAGTTCCCCAAGAGAAGAAGCGAATCAAAAGGGGACCAAGACCTTCCAGGAGGAGTGGACTCTGCAGAGGAGCAAGGACACCGTCAGAAGCACCAGAGAAGAAGACCTGATAGGTTGAAGAATTATTTTGTGTATAGTTAGATGTTCCATTAAGATTAAGGTATGTGTTTGTATATACTGTGTAGTTTTGTCGGGACGACAAAGAATTAGGGAGGGGGTAGTGTTATGAAGTGAGATTTGCCAGTTACATAGCCGAGATCTTTCTTGACGTTTCCTGATATTTACGGAAGCTAGTTCCGGTACGAGTCAGAGTTGCCAGTTAGCCTGCTGTTTGTGAGCGTAGTTATTTTGTAAGTTATGCAATAATTTTTGTGTTCTTTTTCTTTATAATGTTTTTTTTAAGTGATTGTTTGTTCAATTACGTAGTTTTAGTTCGTATGGTTAATGATTTAGAGTGTTATGCATGTGAGACAACTCTAGCATGGTTTGATGTCTGAGTTGGTAACTGTGCTCTTTCTCTAGAATACACCAGAAATGTGGCAAATGTAGAAGTTTCGAGAGTAATGCAAGCTTATATAAGATGGTGTAGAGACTATTTCAAGTTCAGTCGGGTTTCAGGTCAGTTTGAGTGAAATTCAGTCGGTTTTGGTTCAGTTTGAATGTAGTGCTGTTGGTGAAGTTTGTGAAGAGTTGCTGGCAAGCATTAAGTGTAATTACTGTCAGTGCAGATTATTTTCGGTACTTGTGTAATAAGTGAAGCGTTGGCAAGCATTAAGTGTAATAGCAGTTAGTAAAGTGTGTATAGCTCCAGTGCTTGTGAGAACAGTGAGTGAAGTTGGAAAGCACTAAGTGGAATTATTTGGACAATAAAGACAGTGAACTTTAAAATACCAGTGTTTATTTTCGCCTCAGCTGATCTTTTGAGCTGTACACCTTAAGGCTGACCATAAGGAAGAATAACTCACTGGGCAACGTCCTTCCTGTACTGTACTACTGCTGTTGGAGCCTGTGGCAGTGTAGGGTGTGGACGTAACAACTGAATACATCCAATACATATAACTCTGAAAGAGACACCTCATTTTATGCTTGTCTCTCAGAAAGCCCCAAGACAAATCGGTGACTGAGGACTTATGAGGGAGACGATTATAGCGCATGAGATAATTCAAGAAACTTCGAAACCGCAATCTAAAAAGACTCTCGACGGAGCAAATAAGAACCTGAAGAGAGTTGTTGTGGAAGAGGATGATTTATTGTGAGTGAAAAATGAAAATCCTATGTAAGGTACAAGTCAGATGTTGATATAAAGTAGCTTGAACCATACCGGGTGTCAGAAATCATTAGAGATAATTTGACATAGAAATTGCTGAGTATGTTTGACAAAGTGGTAATGTACCGAACCGCTGACAAAATAAATTCTGTGGAACTGAGAAGTGCCTGTTTAAACCACAGGAACATGTGCAAGTATGTAGTGACGTGGGTTTGGACTGTGCAATTGGATCTCAGCTAAGAGTGCGGAAACCTCCAGCAAGACTGATCGACGAACTTTAGAAATAGGACAACCTTGGATGTATGACTGTATTGAAAGTATATGTAGAGGAAGATCATTGTCCTGAGATAAAATGGGATTCTTGCATGGGGTATGCTCGACTGTGATTGTTAAAAAAAAAAAAAAAATGCATACTCAGTTGACCTGAGTACTTAATTTTTCTCACGAACCATTGGCTGTAATTGATACACTGGATCTTAATGCCACTGTGAAGGTGCTAATTTCTTTAGATTGTTAGTGCTCATGTAACTTTACAGGTAATAATGTGTACCCTCGATGAAAAAAATTAATAAAAATGTTGGCACCCTTCCAGTGTAAGACATGATGATACACGGACTATGATTAACGGAAAATGACACGGTTACGTAGCTTTGTATCCTTGACTTGTGTCGTTAACTTATATTTTACAGATATATAGCTGGATTCGTCAGAGTAACATTGTACCACAGGCCAACCCAAACATTTTTGTGAATTAAACTGGCACACCAACACTACCGACTGAACCAGAGACAAAGCATTTCACATCTTATCCGACCTCAGGGTGCCGACACTTTTTTTTTTTTTTTTTAATCGAGAGTACCTTGATTGTAAATGAGAATTGTTCTTAAGTTTGGGTTTCGATGATGGCTTATTCACTTGTGATACTCATAGTCTGTTTCCTTACTTGATCATCTATGGGAGACAGGTTACACTTACAGGCTGCCAGCCTTTTCTCGATGGCCCGGTAGGAGGGGGGCTGTCCTGATTAATCCTTATTGAAGCAATTTCCTAGTTCCACCAGGAAACTTTTGTATGCCTGGTAGAATGAAGTGGAGAATATTGTTATGAAGGGGGATTTGCCAATTAGGTAGTCTCATACCTTCGAGACGTTTCTAGTTCTGGTATCGGTAGGAGTTAGAGTTGCCAGTTTGCCTGGTGCTTGTAAGCGTAGTTATTTCGTAAGTTAAACATTCATTTATTTTTATGCTCTCTTTCTTTATAATGTTTTATTTAGGTGATTGCTTGTTAAATTATATAATTTAAGTTCGTATGGTAAATGATTTAGAGTGTATGTAATGTGAGATAACTCTAGCATGTTTTGATATCTCCTAGTTGGTAACTGTTGTTACTAGGGGCTGATGCAAGACCAGCACGTCCAAGAATGTTTGAGAAATAGGTCTTTCTAGAACAATGCAAGCTTATATAAGATGGGGTAGAGATTATGACAAGTTTAGTCGGGTTTCAGGTCAGTCTGTGTAAAGTGCAGTTGGTTTTGGTGTAGTGCAATGTCATTGCAGTGTCAGTGAAGATTGTAAACTTTCGGTACTTGTAAAAACAGTGGCAAACAGTGACGAGTTATTGAAGTTTGTATATCACTGGAACTTGAAAAAAAAAAAAAAAAAAACAGCGAAATGTATTAAGTGTAATTACTGTCAGTGAAGATTATTATCAGTCCTTGTGTAATAAGTGAAGTGTTAGCAAGCATTAAGTGTACTAACTGTGAAGTGTTGTTAAACATTAAGTGTAACTGCAATTGGTAAAGTGGGTATAGCTCCAGTTCTTGTGAGAACAGTGAAGTTGGAAAGCATTAAGTGGAATTATTTGGAAAATACAGACAGTGAACTTTAAAAAGCCAGTGTTTATTTTCGCCTCAGCTGATCTTGTGTACTGTACACCTAAGGCTGACCATAGGAAGAACAACTCAGTGGGCAACGTCCTTCCCTTACTGTATTACCGCTGTTGGAGCCTGTGGCAGTGTGGGGACTGGGACGTAACACTGGTGTCAGGGGTGTCGGATTATTTCAGGGCTGCATGCAGTGAGTCTAACCTTCGACATGGAAGCGGAAGGTGTGAAGACAAGATCTCCAGCTGGGCAGGAGGACAAGGTGCCACTGGCGACAATTTTGGAGCTAGTACAAGCAGAAATTCGACAACTCCAAGAACTGTTACAGGCCCTAAGTGAAGAAAAGAAAGAGCGCAGGAACAAAATTGAAGAACAAATACATTCACTGAATGAAGCAGAGAAAGAACTTAAAGAACTATTACAGGCACGAAGTGTACAATTGATGCCACAGAGAGAACGACTAGAGGCACATCGTGAAGAACAAAAAGAACGATATGAACAACTTCAAGAAGCATCAGAGGAGCAACAGGGGAATTACAACTGACCATGTAAGGACAGCCAGATGCATTCATTGGGGAAATCAAGGAAGAACAGTAACAGCTTAAGGAGGAAGTAGATACCAAGCTAGAGCAACAGAAGTATGAGGTAAGCAATAATGTGACAGAGTGTAAACAGCATGTAGACGAACAGTTGAAGACAGTTAATGAGGAAATAGTGACGGAGTGCAAACAGCGTGTGGAAAACCAGCTGAAAATTAGCGAGGGAATAGCGACAGAGTGCAGACAGCATGTGGACAACCAGCTGAAGATTAGCGAGGGAATAGGGACGGAGTGCAGACAGCATATAGATAACCAGCTGAAGCATCTAGTTGACCATAAGAGGATATTCAGTGAGAAAATGGAGGCTGTAGAGTGATATTGCACTGCTGACCCTCAGGTTAGTGTACAGGGAACATATGAAGGGAATGGACAGTGTACAGTATGGTGAATCTTGACGGAAGCCAGGCATCTAAAGGTAGCATTACAGGGTTGAATAATCAGAATGTTGGAGGTTCAAGTCCTGGACATAATTATGATGCCTCAGTTTTTAGGCCCCAAACCAGTGATGTGCATGGCTATAATGGGGATCCAGTTTAGAAGAAACCTCAAGAAAGTGATGGTAGAGTATCTTGGGAAGCGTACTGTGCACAGTTTGAGTTACTTGCGGATCAGAATGGTAGGGATGATAAGGAGAAGGCTGCAGAAGACCCACCATTGAAGAAATGCAAGCGAACCTTGGTGAATAGTGTGCAAGAAGACAGAAGGACAGACGACATGCAGCGTAGTAGGAATGAGAATCGTAGGAAGAAGTGCTGCTGTGCTATAGAGACGGGGCTGGCGTCGGACGGAGAAGACCTGGGGAGGATGCAGATGGAGGGTGCAGATTTGCAACCGGTGCTGGAGTGGCTGCAGTGGAATGCAGTGCGACCATCATGGGGAGGAGTTTCCAGTTTGGGCCCTACGACCAGGTGCTGCTGGAGTCAGTGGGACCTTCATTGCAATGGACTTCTGGAGCGTCAGTGGAAGACACCCAATGGCCTCAGCGAGCGTTGGCAACTGGTGGTTCTGAAGAAGATGAGGTCTGAGATCTTGGATGAGTCCCATAACCAGATCACTAGTGGGCTCCTGGGAGTGAAGACAATTCTAAGCCGGCTGCGACACAAGTTCTACTGAGATTGGCATGCGTCAGGATGTTGAAGAGTGGTGTCGGACCTGGGATGTGTGCTGTGTCAAGAAGAGGAGCAAGACCTTCCAGAAGGAGTGGACTGTGTGGAGGAACAAGGACATCGCCGGAAGCGACATAGAAGAAGACCTGATAAGTTGAAAGATTATTTTGTGTACAGTTGGATGTTTGGTTAGGATTAAGGTTTATGTTTGTATATACTGTGTAGTTTTTTTCGGAACGACAAAGAAATGGGGAGGGGGTAGTGTTATGAAGGGGGATTTGCCAGTTAGGTAGTCTCGTACCTTCGAGACGTTTCTAGTTCTGGTATCGGTAGGAGTCAGAGTTGCCAGTTTGCCTGGTGCTTGTAAGCGTAGTTATTTCGTAAGTTAAACATTCATTTATTTTTATGCTCTCTTTCTTTATAATGTTTTATTTAGGTGATTGCTTGTTAAATTATATAATTTAAGTTCGTATGGTAAATGATTTAGAGTGTATGTAATGTGAGATAACTCTAGCATGTTTTGATATCTCCTAGTTGGTAACTGTTGTTACTAGGGGCTGATGCAAGACCAGCACGTCCAAGAATGTTTGAGAAATAGGTCTTTCTAGAACAATGCAAGCTTATATAAGATGGGGTAGAGATTATGACAAGTTTAGTCGGGTTTCAGGTCAGTCTGTGTGAAGTGCAGTTGGTTTTGGTATAGTGCAATGTCATTGCAGTGTCAGTGAAGATTGTAAACTTTCGGTACTTGTAAAAACAGTGGCAAACAGTGACGAGTTATTGAAGTTTGTATATCACTGGAACTTGAAAAAAAAAAAAAAAAAAACAGCTAAATGTATTAAGTGTAATTACTGTCAGTGAAGATTATTATCAGTCCTTGTGTAATAAGTGAAGTGTTAGCAAGCATTAAGTGTACTAACTGTGAAGTGTTGTTAAACATTAAGTGTAACTGCAATCGGTAAAGTGGGTATAGCTCCAGTGCTTGTGAGAACAGTGAAGTTGGAAAGCATTAAGTGGAATTATGTGGAAAATTAAGCCAGTGTTTATTTTCGCCTCAGCTGATCTTGTGTACTGTACACCTAAGGCTGACCATAGGAAGAACAACTCACTGGGCAACGTCCTTCCCGTACTGCACTACTGCTGTTGGAGCCTGTGGCAGTGTGGGGACTGGGACGTAACAGTACGAATAGTGCATGGAACTGTGTGAGGTTTTTAGTTGAGGCTCAATTCAGTCTTTTAAGAGTGCACTAATTACCTAGCTGGCGATTTACTTTGGGAAAGGAAACATGCACCAATGGAAAATGAGATTATGACATCCATATGATGTGTTTCTAAGGGATGCAGTGTTACACGATATGCCAGTTAGGGAGACAAATTGCTTGTGCACTGTTTGTACTTTATCCCCCCCATGTTGTTTTTGTAAGAACATTCTCCTTCGTACAAGTATCTTCTGGCCATAGGTCATTGTGAGTTATTTGTCTGAATACCTCGGTGGTGATTCTCTGCACATTCTCAGTCATTGCATTCAAAAGTGTGATCACACAACCAAAGAAATAAATTTGGGGGGGGGGGGACAGCCAAGTTTAAAGGTTCAGCATAAATGCCCATAGTATTTCTACTCCTAACACCAAAATACCCCATATTTTTATACATTTTTGCTGTAGTGTTATGTGTTCTTTTCATCGATATAGTAATTTTTTTTTCCGTTGAACGATGGCACGAGACTAATATATTACCAATGTGTCCCTATTGATTTTGTGACATTTATCTACACTCCTAAATGGAAACAGAGTTGACAGTTTAAAAGTTTATCATAATGGTCCCTCGAGGGGAGGGTAGTGCACTTCCCTGAGGGGACAGATGCCCTCTCTGAGGGGCGACACCGTGTCCTCCAGCCTGGAGCTTTTCCTTCTCCTAGCCCCAATATGGGGGTGTATGTCTGGAAGTGGACTTCAACCAAGTTCTGGCATAGTATTCTACTTTGAGACTTGGTCCAGCATGGCCTTTGTCTGGTTTTCAAGTACTTTTCAAGCTTTGCCCTGACCTGGAACAAGTCCTGTCTCCATGGTATTAACCAGTATGTGTGGAGACAATGGAATTAATAAAGAATGACCATCTACAGTACAGAGTTTCGACGACAGCCCCTCAGGAAAATACTCTTCTCAGAAAACACAATGGATAACCCTCAGTTGGGCCAAGACTTTAATGTCGCGTAGGCCTACTAAACTGAAGGGTCAGTGTTACCACGTATGATATCTTGTGATCATCATGTCATAGTGTGGATACTTTTATAGTATGTCCTTTTTTAGCCTTGTTTTAGTTGTACTGACAAGTCTCATAATTTTCATTTATTATTAGACTTAAATGTACTAGACATAACTGAAGATGGTTGTTTAGGCCACCACAACACCAAGACCACTTCTACACCAAAACTACTTCTACATCTCCTTCACCATTTCTATACTATTGCTAGGCATATATATTTGCTTTGAATTAGTGTCATATGGTCTTTCATACCTGGCACTAGCAACCCGTTATTCAATTCTGATTCGTTCGTGTGTTCTTACCTAATTGTATCTTTAAAGGAATGAGTCAAGCTCGTACTGTCCCGTGTATTACACCATTTTTATCATATACGTCCTTGAATTTATAAAAAGCTTTGGCAAACACTATTTCACTTGGTAGTGCATTCCACTGATCAATTGCCGTATTTGGCAAACTGAATTTCCTTACGACTTTATCGCCTCTCTTTTCGTGTAGTTTTTTGTAGTGTCCTCTTGCTGATGCTTCCCCATAGGTTATATATTCATTTATGTCTATTTTCTCTTTCCCTGAGACGCATTTATGTACAGTGGTCGTTACCGCGGTGCTGCAGGGGGAAAGAGCAGAAAGGCTTACAGTGGCTGTCACTTCCCCGGTATGTACAGTGGCCGTTACCACAGTGCTGCCTGGGACTGTATCTGGAGCAGTCCCACCCCGATCCTGACAAAGGCTGGTTTGGCAGAGATGTAGGTGACCGTCACTGAGATGTCGTGGTTGGGCATGTTGAGGGGCAGAGGGACACTTAAGGGCCACAAGCAAGTCACAGCACTGGGGATTGGCACCACGTGCACAGTCGCAATCCCAGAATCGCAATATAGCACTAGGACACAAAGCACTGAGAGGCCACAAACTGTGCAACAACAATTGAGGCATACTGTAGCAGGCTACAGAGTAAGTCACAGCGCTAGGGTTTTGCCACCACATGGTCACAAGAGTGGAGCGCATAGATGCGTCTTCACTGTATGAGATCCACAGGAAAATAATGAGAGGGCAATGGTAGGCTCAGCACGATGGGTAGACTGCTCCCGCAATGCATTCTGATTGGATAGCATGTTGTAAGGTTTTCCCAGGCGCCAGTAGTCTCCCACATCTAAGCCGGATGAGACACCTTGCTGCCAGAAATTGCAAAGGACTGCCGGTTGCTTCCCGTTTCAGTGCCAGATATTGCATAATTTTACTGGATGTTGCTTAGAGCCGAGCAAAGAGCCCTGGATATTGTACTGTTATTGTGACAATGGATAATTGAGAGTTTACAGTACACTATTGCTTTAGTCTGTTATTACAGCTCGACAGTCTTGAAGGGGAGAGGGTAATTTCAGGCCAGGTTGGAGCAAAATGGGTAGAAATCACATACGCTGCACCCCATTTAATGGACTTTGCTATAGCCAAAAGGAGTCAGTGGCCTTCTTAGTGTCCATTTGACATTTGCTTTATTGGGTCCATTATAGCGAGGGTTTACTGTATTAATGAAAGGTCTATAATGAATGTTTGATCCCAGCTATGATGTACGATTATGAGACCTGGAAACTGACAAAATCAATGGAAAACCAACTAATCCATTTTCAAAGAGCAATGGAGTCAATGTTGGGAATATCTATGAGAGATACGAAGAGATCAACTTGGGTGAGAGATCTGACTAGTCAAAGATATTACAGTATAAGTTATGAAATAGAAGAAATGAAGGTGGGCAGGTCAGCTAGCAAGAAAAAAAGTTAACTAGTAGAACAAGAGGATAACCGGACGCCAAGAAACTGAAACATCAGAAAAAGGCGAGATAAGAGGTGGTGAGTGAGACGGATAAGTTTGCAGGCAAATTCTGGCACAGACTGGCTCAGTAAGGGAATGGGAATTCATGGAGACAACTGGGGCAGGCATTTGCTCAGCAGTGCACTTGCAATGACTGATTATGATATATATATATGTACAGTAAACTCTCAATTATCTGTTATAAGTCAGCCAAGTCCTACACCAGTTACAGTAAAATGCTGGATATTGCATAGTAACCCCCCTTCCCCACTGGCTCAATATTCGACGTCGAGAGGGATATTGTGTTATTATCCGTCTCGATCCTCTATCAAAAAGATTTTCCCATGAGTAGAAGATGAAAGTTAAGCATAAAATACAATACAGTATTGATACAGTACAATCCCAGTTAATAAGGAAGCTTCGGGAATTTACCTTCCCAGTTACTTATTTTTCCCAGATATCTGATATATACTCTTACACGTATACATAGGCTATGTCACTGCGGTATATACAGTACCATTCGTATCCAGGGCCACACAGACAATTCCATTTGAAACATAACCTCCTCTTTAATACACACCAATAGATGTTACATGATTGCAGTGTCTTGTTGGAGTGCACAAAGCACACGATATGTTTATTTGGTTAAACATTATTTGTTATTTTATTCATAAAACATGAAAAAATAAACTCAAGAAATTTACTGGTGAACTGATGAATAGAAAAGAAGTGTTGTACAGTAGAATTATCACGACTCCCATGCTCAACTGTGTACGGCAACGGCCCGTCAATTTATTCCACAAATGCATTCTAAGATGAATTTCTACATCATCTTAGAATACAACAGCACTGGAAGAGAAGATAAAATCTAGCTGACAGAAAGGAAGTTTTACTTTGTTGGACAAAATGACTGCAATTCGTACGTATTTACTGTTTTATCTGCAAACCAGCTGAGTGGCGAGTGAGGGACAGAGTCACTGAGCTCCATCATCTGGAGGGGCTTTCTCATGGGTAGTGCCACGTAGTTTGTGTGCCCACCACGAGGGTTCCAGGGCAGAGCTGATGATGTTTATGCACTACACCCGACGCCCACGACTTTTAAAATCAGCTGATGAATCCGGAAAATATAGTTCAATGGTCCACGGTGCAGCTAAAATATACTGCCATGGTCCACTAGGGTACATCATGGTCCTGAACGAGCAATGATTTTACAAAAGTAAAAATGACTGGTGTTCTTTACTATGTAAAATTGGATTCCAAGAATATTTTTTGTCTGCAACTTTTCTTAAAACAATATCTTTGTTATGCTAGGTGTTTTTAGGGCAGCTTCCCATCCTAAGAACGCCTGGCCTAGTATTGGGTTCAAGACTGGGGCAATACTACAAATATAGGAGGAACAGGGCATAAAAACTCAAGGCAACACCTTACACATATATTCACTAAGGGTCTACAGGAACAATGGGGATTTCTCACAATATTATTGACTCATCAATTCTGGGGCTGCTGAATGAGGGTGAACGTATCACGCAAGATACTTGACAGACACAGCTCACGATTCAGGGTGGTACAATTCACAGTACTGTTCACAGTGTTGGGTGATACAGTCCAAAGTATAGTTCACAGTACAGGGTGATACAGTTCACAGTATAGGGTGTTACAGTTCACAGTATGGTTCACAGTATAGGGTGTTACAGTTCGGGAACACTGGCTCCAGGTTACATGAGAGTCCATATGTCCACCCTTGTGATAATCACTGGGGGGGAGGCATTGACTTGACTTTGTTGCAGGGAGCACACAGGGGGGGGGGGGAGGGAATCTAGGTTGGCACAAGTGCAAAGAGGGGGGGAAGAGTTTGTTGAATCTTAATATCATCACTTCGGATACGGGAGCCTTACTTCTATGACACTGCACTTTAAGTCACTGTCTGGTCACGGACACTTAATGATCTCACTGTTGGCACTTTCACTATGTATCCTCGTACTGTTACACACCTGAATCACTTTACAGTCCGGGCAGGTTGAGGTCTTCCTCTGTGGGCGTGATGAAAGACCCTGGGTGCTGGGGGCTGGGGACAGAAGTATGGCTTGTTGGGTTGGGGCCAAACAACTCCTCCAGATGCCTTCTGAGCCGCTGGGTGGAGGATCCTCGTCCCCTCGGCCGGGAATGGGATGGTACTTGCCCCGGGGAGCCAGGGGTGCCGTCGGGGACCCTGGAGGTTGCGGTCCACTCCGGGGCGCTTGGCCGTCAGAATGGGGCTGCAGCGTCATTCCGGGGAGGTGTCCATCAGGGGGAGGTCCTCCTCAGGGGCCGGCTGCAGGGAGAATAGCCCCAGTGACACTACAGGGCCCTGCCACCAGGCTGTCAGTGGTGGACTCCCTGGCTGGAAGCTGGTACTATGGCAGGTGGATGCGGGAGGACGACATATGGGCATAGAGCGGCTAGAGGCCGTCTCTCGTCTGCGGGTGCGGCTGGAGGCCATTGCCGGTGTCTTGTCCTCAGGACCACTACCGACTCCGTGGGTAGTCCTTGTGGAGCGGCTTGAAGCCGTCTCAATAGTCGAGCGGCTTGTGGCCATCTCATTAGTGGAGGAGTGGCTTGAGGCCGTCTCGTTAGTGGAGCGGCTTGAGGCCATCTCAAGTGTGGAGTGGCTTGAGGCCATCTCAGTAGTGGAGCGGCTTGAGGCTGTCTCTAACCCGCCCAGTGCCAGTGCCTTCTTAAAACGGTCTGACGTAATTGTGCACTCAGTGCCAGTGCCGTTATAAAATGGTCTCGATTTCAATAATTCATTGTGACCACAATTTTCAAGCTATGTGAGCAAAAATTGGTGTGCTTGTAGGGCAACCCTTCCTCTATCTGCCCTCAGGCAGCCTGGCCCATACACCCACACACTCCCACCTCACGCTCGCTCTGCCTCATTCTGCTTGTGTCAGTCATACAGTCCAGTGATGTCTTGCCGCAGTCTCTCTGAGGAGGAGATTCAGGACCTCCTGAGGGTCCCCTACACTGGGGAAAGCGATTTGGAGGATGATGACGTGCATGATAAGGACTACATCCAGCCTAAGGAGGAAAGTAGTAGTGATGACGAAATTCCCTCACCTAGAAAATCCAGGTATGTGGGCTACACTTGGGCAACACGTGGTAGGAGGCCACCTGCACATTGTCGTCTTGCACGTCACGATGATGTGGAGAAAAGGGAGGAGGAAGGTAGTCCTGCAGTTGAGGGGTAGTTGGGGAGGCCAAGGATTTCACCATGTGGGAAGGAAAGTGTGAGGAGGAAGTGCGGAAGATTTGGGAGAGTTCCATTGTTGGGGAAGAGTGACTCATCTCGCCCATGCCCTCCCTTGCCCCCACATGACCCAGCTCAGTCCAGTACCTCAGGACAAAGTCTTCCCGCCTTCCCCAAACCCAGCACCTCACGTCTCTTCCCCATTCGCCACACTTCCCCATGCTTCCCCACAGCCTGAGGAACACGGAGGCTATGATGATGAGGAGGAAATGACATGGGAATGGGAGGACGGTAGTGACTTTGTCCCCCACATTCACCCGTTCACCCATGAAAATGAGGCCGGGTGTAGTGTCCCTGAACTTCACGATACCTCCAGTAGGTTTGACTTTTTCAGGAACTACTTTCCTGTGGAGTTTGTTTTGAAGACTGTGGCCCTGGCCAATGCATTTGCTGCATTTGAACGTGGGAGAACAACACAGACACGACACAGCTGATTGTTTGAACCTGATGTGACTCTGGGTGAAATGTATGTGTTCCTAGCACTTATGCTTTTGATGAGGATATTGGGAAAAAAATCAGCTTCCCTCGTATTGAACTGTGGATCCAGTAATGGTGACACCATTGTTTGGCAAGGTGATGGGAAGGAATCGTTTTCAGTACATCCTGAGCCGCCTTCATTTTTTTGACACCCTTGACCCTGCTAACGCAAACAAAACAGACACGATGAGGAGGATACATCTGGTTTTTGGTCACCTTCCAGAGAAATTCCGTACCTCCTTCTCTCCACATCGAGACCTCATCATAGACGAGAGTCTAGTGCTATGGAGAGGTAATATTGCTTTTCGTCAGTATATCCCCAGCAAAAGACACAGGTTTGGCTTCAAAATCTTCGTGATGTGCACCTGTAAGACTGGGTATGTGCAGGACATAGTCCTGTACACAGGTGTTCAGACGGACATCACAGAAGATAGAAGTTTGGGACTCTCAGTGGCTGTGGTAAAAACGATGATCGAGGAATACCTTCATCGTGGGCACGTCTTATACCTCGATAATTGGTACACAAGCCCCCTTCTCACCAGGTACCTTCACCTGCAGGAAACTGGTCTGTGCGGCACTGTAAAGAAGAACCGTCGGCACATGATGAAGGTGGGGAGGAAGCTTCAGAAAAACGAGGTTGTTTTTTACAAAGCATATAATATCCCCGCAACAGCATGGCACCACAATCGCGAAGTATTCCTCCTCTCTTCTGTTCATCGGCCCCTTGTACACTGCACAGACAGTGTAGATTACAGGGCAGAACGGCGGCGCCACGTCTGGAAACCAGAACCTGTCTTGGTGTACAATGTGAATATGCGACAGGTGGATCAATCAGAAGCCATGATTTCCAGCATTGACTGTGCCAGGTCCACGATGAAGTGGTATAAAAAATTATTCTTCCATCTCCTCGACATCACCGTCCTCAACGCTCACTATCTCCATGCACATATCACTGGCATCTAGGAGTCCTTCGAGGGCTATATTCACGAGCTGGTGCGGGAGATAGTGGGGGAATATGGGGAAGATGGAAGTGCTGCTCGCCACCGCCACACCGCCGCCACACCTCTAGACACTTCCCCATAATCGTCCCTCCAAGTGCAACACGTCAGAATCCCCAGCGGAGGTGTCACGTGTGCGCAAACAGCACTGTAAGGCCACGTACTCAGCGGAAGGACTCAAGGTATATGTGTGCAGAGTGTGATGTAGGACTGTGTGTATACCCATGCTTCAAGGAGTACCACACTCTCGCTAACTATTGAGAAACAATAGTGTGGTAATGACGAGCGATAAAAAGATGCTCAAAAAGTGTTGTAAATATGAAAAAAGACGCTCAGAAAGTATTATAAGTACTGCATACGATGATGACATGTTGTAAATATTTTCTCGTAAGTGTAAGGACTGAACGTTGTGGAGTAAAGTTTTATGTATGTTCTCGTAAGTGTTAGACAATGTATTCACAGTGAGATTATCAAAAATACTCTGGTAATGTCTGTGTATACTGAAGGCATGTTGTAAATGGTTTACTGTGAGTGAAAAGGCTGTACATTGTGAAGTCAAGTTATGCATATATTCTCGTAACTGTAGGACATTGCATTCACAGTGATAAGTATAATGTTGCATGAGTAAGTGATTTTTTTTCCCCAAACACACGATTTCTTTATGAAATAATAAGATTTTTTTTTTTTTGTGGGTGTGAAGTGGACAGAAAAGTGTTAAGACCATTCCTATACCTTCCCTGAGTCACGTTGGCGAGAATACCTGGGTTTGCCTTGCACAGAAAACAGGATTCCTCTCACCGTTGCTGGGGATTCCCCGCTCGCTCACACCTGCGGACTTCCAGCCTCTGGTGAGTTTTTTTATGGTCATATTTGTTTTTATCACATCAAAATCTATCATTTTAGCCTAAAAAGAAAAAAAATGGCCACACGGGAGTGACACTTAGGGCTTGAAGTGGCCGGCACACGGCGGGCTAAAGTGGAGCGGCTTGAGGCCATCTCCCTGGGACTGTAAGAAGCGTAAGATTCAGCTCCACCCTGATTCTGACTCAGGCTGGGCTGGCGAGAAGGTAGTGTGCCCAGTTTGAGGTGTATGGGTCGGGTCGGTTCCAGGGAGTAGGGGCATGTGGCTACCCAGGACTTGTGACCATATGGTACGGACACCCCGTACGCTGCATCTACCCCTCTGTTGTCACCTCATGGGGGTGTCGTTTGTCGTCTTTCACTGTTATCATGTCTTCTGTTGTTATCATTTCACCACCGTCGTTGTGGAAAAAGTCACGTCCTCGTGCCTGGAGGTAGTACGTGTGGGTGGTGTTGGTGCTGTGTGCCAGCGTCAGGTGTTGCAGGAGAATGATCTAGCAGTCAGTCATCTTGTCCGGGTTATGGTGTGGGTCATAAGTGAGGAAAAGGGTGGAAGGTTGAGTGGCTGCATGAAGGAGGCAGAGTAGGTGGTGGGGCCAGTTGACACGGTGTTTTGCCCTGAAGGCTGGGGCCCAGGTGACGCACCTGATCTTCATGGTGTGGTGGTGTGGTGGTGGTGAGAGCCTCATCTGAATGCTTGTGAGGGAGGAGGTGGCGGTGCTTTTATACCGGGGCAGTGCGGGTTGGTTCACCCTGGGAATAGATGTGAGAGAGGGCTGAGCTTGGTGTATCATGAAGGTGATAGGTGTTATGTTAGGGGTGAGAGAGGTGGGAGGGGAGGGTGGAGGGGTGGGGGATGGTGCGGTGATGTATCTTGCAGGAGGGCATGAAAGACAGCTGGAGCGAGTGACAGTGGTTTTGAGGGTGGGGGTGGGTGGTGATGTGGATGTGCGGCCTCTTATCATAACAGTTGGGTTTGGGGTGGTCTGTACACTATGGCAGTGGTGTCACGTGGGTTGGTGATGTACTGGTGGGTCCATGGTTGGGGGTGGGGAGTGGGCAGCTGAGGGCGTCTTGGTCCAGGGTGGTGTGGGGGTGTGCAGGGCAGGTAGTGAGTGGGAGGCCGGGGGGGTGGTGGCGAGGGATGGGGGTGGTGGGGTGGATGGTTGTTGCGGTGCGAGTGATGGTAGAGGTGAGGTGTGATGCGGTATTGGCGAAGGTAGCGGTAAGCTGTGATGCGGCGTGGCAGAGGGTGGTGGTGAGGGGGGTGGGGAGGGAGAGGAGGGGAGAGAGGAGGAGGGGATGATGTAGCAGTTGTAGGAATCGGGAGGGGAGGGTCTGGGTTGGCACAAGAAGACGAGGTGGGGTTAGGGTGGGTGGGGTCGGCAGGGGAGAGGGCGGGGACATGGAAAGTGTGGACGTGGCAGTTTCTGTATGTGCGGGGAGTGTTGTGATAATCTATGATCACTTGGTAGGGGTCTGGGATATGAGTGACTGTGTAGGGGCCCATGAAAAGTGGGGCGAGTTTGTGGGGGACAGACAGCTTTGCCAGCATCACAGTGTCACCTGACTTGTAGGGTTTGGAGGGCGTAGCATCTGGCTGCAAGTTCAGGTTGTTCTGCAGGTGGTGAAGGCATCTCTTAAGATGGTGGAGGGGATCGGACGGGGGAGGAGTAGAGGGTGGTTGCAGGTGTTGGAGTAGGGGATGAAGGAGTGGTGCTTCCCCAAAGACGCGTTCATGGGGGAAGATGCCATTTTCCCTGGGGCAGGAGTTCATCCCCCATTGGATGATCTTAATGTGGGTGGGCCAGTCTTTATTCTTCGTTTTTTCTATTCAGGCCCAGATTTGATTCATTAGGGTGTGGTGGTTCCTTTCACATATTCCGTTGCCCTGCAGCCAATAAGGGGAGGAATGAGATATACGGTAGCCAAATAGATTGGCTAATTCCTCCCAGATGGCGCCAGTGAATTCAGGGGCATTGTCCGAATGCAGGGCCTGTGGAATCCCAACGTAAGGGAAAACATAGCGGACCAGGGCCTCGGCTACGGTGACAGCGTGGTGTTCTTTGGCCAGGCATGCTATGAGGAACCTGGAATAGGTGTCCACAAAGGTGATGATGCACAGGTAGCCCGCCTTGGGTGGCAGGGGCCCCACCACGTCCACAGATAGCAACTGCCAGGGCTTATGGGCAGTGATGCTTCCTGAAGAGCCAGGCGTGCGGGTGATGTCTTTGCCTAGGGTACATGCTCAGCAGGACTGGGCAGTCTGTTTGGCTAGCTGGGAGGGGTTGGGGGTCCAATAGATGTCATTGAATATCTGTAGGAGCCCTTTTGTCCCGAGGTGGATCCCATTGCTAGAATGAGGATGTCTCATAGCGTCCTGGGCGGTGTCAGGGGCAAGGACGATGTGCCCAGACAGAGTGAATAGATGATTGCCTGGTTGCTGTAACTTGGTGAATAGGTGGGATGGGATCCATGATGGGCAGTCCTTATTATGCCATTGTGCCAGGAGGTCCGATCCGGGCTGGAGTGCGTGGATGGGGAGACGGGAGAGGGCATCGGCATTAATGTGGAGTTTGCCAGGGCGGTAGATTTTGTAGTCAAACTCATCTAGGGTCTCCCTCCATCTTGTGAGCTGGGCCTTATGAGTGTCTGATTGGCAGAGCCAATGGGGCAACTGCTGGTCGGTAATGATGGTGACGCGGTTGCCCGAGAGGTAGGTCCAGAAGTGCTCCAAGGACCAGATGATGCCCAAGCACTCCCTCTTAGTGGCGGTGTATTTCCACTCCGCCTGATTTAAGGTGCAACTGGTGCAGGTGATGATATGTTCCCGCCCTTCTTGCACCTGGGCAAGGACGGAGCCAATGGCTATCATGGAGACGTCAGTATACAGCCAGAAGGGTAGGGTATAGTCAGGGAAGGCTATGATCGGGGCGGTGGTGAGCTTGCACTTCAGTGCCTGATATGCTTCCTGTCGTTCAGTAGTCCAGTGGAAGGGTTCCCCCTTCCAGGTCAAGTCGTGGAGAGGCTTGGCAATATCAGTGAAGCCTTTCATGAATCACCGATAGTAGGAAGCAAGGCCCAGGAAGGCCTGGGCTTTATGGACGTCCCAGGGTGGGGGAATGTCGGCGATAGCGCGCAACTTGTCTGGATCGGGTGCGATCCCATCTTGTGAGATCACATGCCCCAGGAAAGAGATGGTCCGGGCTGCCAGGATGCAGTTGGAGGGCCGGAGCTTCACGCCGGCCTGCCGGATCCACTGGAATACTCTTCTGAGGCAATGGAGGTGATCGGCCTATGTCTTGCTGAAGATAATAACATCGTCCAAATATAGCAGACAAATTTCCCAGGTCAGGCCGCTGAGGAAGGACACCATCAATCGGGAGAATCTTGCAGGGGCGTTGCAGAGGCCGAAGGGCAGGACACTGAATTTGTAGTGCTTCCCATTGCTAGTGGAAAACACCATCTTCTGCCTGTCCTTGGGTTGCACGGGGACTTGCCAATAACCTGACTGGAGGTCCAGTATAGAGGCTTTGTATAGGGAGTCGAGGGAGTTGTCAAGCCTGGGGAGGGGGGTGGCATCCTTGATGGTCACGTCATTAAGGTGGTGGTAGTCGATGGAGAAGCGCATGGTACCGTCTTTCTTTTGGATGAGGACAACGGGGGAGGACCAAGGGCTGGTGGAGGGTGAGATTACGCTGGCATCGAGCATTTCCTGGACTTGCCGGTCTTCCTCTGCCCGCTGCTTAGGGTTTTTCCATCTGGATGGTTGGTGGATTGGTGGTCATGTGGTGTGTATTTGGTGCATCAGGCAGGTGGTGTGGCCGATGTCGGAGGGGCCTGACGCAAACAGGTTGTGAAAGTCCAGGAAGAGGTGGCAAAGTGTCAGCTTGGTGTGTAGAAAGGTGATCAGGAATGGGGGGTAAGGGAGTGGAGTCAGAGGGGGGAGCGATGGAGCATGGCTCTGCTTCCTCCATCTCTCCCACAACAAGCCCCTTTGGTAGTGTGAGAGGGGTCGTAGAGATGTTAGCGATTCTCACTGCCGCGATGTGTGGGGGTAGTAAGGTAGGGGGTAGGAGACAGGCCGAGAGTGTTCCTGGCAGCAGTCTGGGGGAGAAGAGGACGGATGTTCCGGTGGGCCTGTTCAGGGGAAGCCAAGCTTCGTGGTGTGGGGGAATTGTCGTGGTGGAGGCTATAATAGCGGGAAAGGTGGGGGGGGGTCGTAGGTCGGGGGGGAGGAGTGTGTGGCGTGGGCAGGGGCAAGGGGAACACAAGGGGGGGAGTAGGGGTGGGGGTGAGGGGGGAAAGAAGGCAAGAGGGGGGTGTGGGGGCAGGGATGTCGGGGTTGGGGGCAGAGGGCAGGTGCACACTGCTTTCAGAGGTTGGGGGGCAGGGGCTGGACTCTTGCTAAACTGGAGCTGCCGCTTGTGGTAGTCTATCATGGTGTGTAATTTCTGCAGGAGATCCAGCCACAGGTATCCGTCATAGTTGTGGCAGGTAGAGTCAAAGATAATAAACTTGTTTTGGGTGGCTGTGTGCTGGTGTGTCGACTCGTAGGGCCCATGTTTCCCCATGGATAGGCAGGGGGCCGTCCCCTGCGTTTATGAGTTGAGCAGAAGTAGGAAAAAGCAGGCCGAAGGCAAACTTGTGACAGGAGTAGAAGTGGCTGTAGAGGCAGGATCTGGCCGCTCCTGTGTCGACCAGCAGCCTTGTTTTTACTCCATTCAATCTTATCTTGTCATAAACTGGGGGGCGATACTTGCGAGAGGCGGACCCCGCCACCATGAGGAAGTGCGGGGGCGGTCCTAAAAATCCAGCTGTTGGGGCGTGTTTTCTTCCTCCGGCTCCGGTTCCTCTACATTGGTGTTTTCCATGAGTGGGGTGTCATTTCCAGGGTCCTTGTCTCCCAGGGAGGATACCTTGCGTCGCCCCGGGATGTTCCTTTTCCTCCGGGCAGCCTTGAGTTGCTCCCGTATGTCATGGAGCGCTCATCGGTGGCTACCTGCGGAGAATTCCCAGGGGTTGATTGATACCAGGTTCTGGCTTTCCCTTTGACTGGGGTATTGCTCGGAGGATGGGCCCTGGGTGGGGGAAGTATAGGTATGGGGCTAATGCGGGTTGGTGAGGATCAGGGTTTGCCGTGCAGTGCTGGGTTGTGGGTTGGGAACTTGCTCACCACATTAATTTGTTGGGAGGTGGAGTGGGAGGTTAACAGCTATCCTATCAGCCAGACGTCCCTGTCTAGGTCCCCCGTTGGGTCATGAATTGTGAAGTGCTCTTTGTCCATGATGGGAAGGACTCTAATCAGGGTATTGAAAGTGTGTTGCTCCCGGGTCTCTGTCCTTGCTTCCGGGTATGCAGCAGTGATGAGTCGCCTTGCCTGGATTAGTGTATTGTCCAGGTTCCCATCGTATGTTAAGTTATCCAATTATGATAATGCTACGACTTTTCCAAGAGAGGGCGTGACTACCTCTCACTATTGTCGTGAAATTTGCACAGGATAGGTCGGGGACGACTTTAGGGGCAATGCTGGCTGTTGCTTTGCCAAGCAGTGGTAATGTTGCACCAGTTTTCTGTCTATCATCCTCAAACCAGACATCGAGCAGCAGCTTGATGATCAATAAATATGTGTGGATATCGTATTGCTCTGGCTCGAATTTGGGTTGCTGAATGTGTGGTTTGGTCGCCATTTTGGTATTTTTCCTGTTCTTGTTCCTCGTTTCATCTAACTTGGCCCCGGTCAAGAACCACCGCTGTCCACCAGTGTTATGCTAGGTGTTCGTAGGGCGGCTTCCCGTTCTAAGAACGCCTAGCCTAGTATTGGGTTCTTTTCAAGACCGGGGTGATACTAGAAATATAGGAGGAACAGGGCACAAGAACTCAAGGCAACACCTTACACATACATTCACTAAGGGTCTACAAGAGCAATAGGATTTCTCACAATGTTATTGATTCATCAGCTATGGGACTGCTGAGTGGGAGTGAGCATATCTCGCAGGATACTTGACAGACACAGTTCACGATTCAGGGTGGTACAATTCACAGTGCAGGGTGACACAGTCCACAATATAGTTCACAGTACAGGGTGATACAGTTCACAGTGCAGTTCACAGTATAGGGTTTTACAGTTCACAGTATAGAGTGTTACAGTTCAGGAACACTGGCTCTGGGTTACTTGAGAGTCCGTAAGTCCACCCTTGTGATGATCACTGGGGGGGAGCACTGACTTGACGTTGTTGCAGGAAGTACACAGAGGGGGTGGTGGAGAATCTAGGTTGGCACAAGTGCAAGAGGGGGGGAAGAGTTTGTTGAATCTTAATATCACTACTTTGGGTACGGGAGCCTTACTTCTATCACACTGCACTTTAAGTCACTGAGACGCCTTCTGAGCCGCTGGGTGGAGGATCCACGTCGCCTAGGCCGGGAGTGGGGTGGTTCTTGCCTCGGGGAGCCAGAGGCACTGTTGGGGACCCTGAGGGCTGCGGTCCACTCTGGGGTGCTTCGCCATCAGGAAGGGGCTGCGGGGTCATTCCAGGGAGGGGTCTGTCAGGGGCAGGTCCTCCTCAGGGGCCGGCTGCAGGGAGAATAGCCTCGGTGACATTACAGGGCCCTGCCATCAGGCTGTCAGTGGTGGACTCCCTGGCTGGAGGCTGGTATGGTAGGTGGACGCAGGAGGACAACATGCGGGCGTAGAGCGGCTAGAGGCCATCTCTCGTCTGCAGGTGCGGCTGGAGGCCGTCGCCAGTGTGTTGTCCTCAGGACCGCTACCAACTCTGCAGGTAGTCCTTGTGGAGCGGCTTTAGGCCATCTCAATAGTCGAGCGGCTTGAGGCTGTCTTGTTAGTGGAGCAGCTTGAAGCCATCTCGTTATTGGAGTGGCTTGAGGCCGTCTCATATGTGAAGCAGCTGGAGGCCGTCTCGAGTGTGAAGCGGCTTGAGGCTGTATCAGTAGTGGATCGACTTGAGGCCATCTCTAAAGTGGAGTAGCTTCAGGCCGTCTCCATGGGGCTGTAAGAAGCGTAGGATTCAGCTCCACACCGATCTTGATGCAGGCTGGGCTGGTGAGAAGGTAGTGCTCCCAGGCTAAGGTGTACGGGTCAGGTTGGTTCCGGGGAGTAGGGGAGCGCGGCTACCCAGAACTTGTGCCCATATAGTACGGACACCCTGTACGCTGCATCTACCCCTCTGTTGCCGCCTCCTGGGGGTATTGTGTCGCCTTCTGCTGTTATCATGTCTTCTGTTGTTATTATTTCAATCTTCATGGTCAATCGTGGTTTTTATCATTTCAGTGTCAAATTATTCGATGTAATATCACTTATTTGTGTTGAACGGTCGTATCACTACAAATTATTTTCAACGATCACTTTTATCCAGATAAGACCACTGAATACCATAAGAGAACGCAACACTGCAGCTTTATTGAAAACAGACCAACTATATCCCTGGGTATCAATTTATATATCATTCACTGTCATGTCACAGTGGCACCACGAGAGACTTGGGGATGTTCTGCTTCGATTTGAACACCGGCAACAGCTCTCGATGATCTATCTTGGCTCTTACCAATTCATCTCTCTTTTTGTGCCCGTACACAGCTTAAGAGGCTCCAGACACTTCTTGCATAGCACTCTCACAAGGCTGTGTGTGGATGCAAAAAGGTTCCAATGCAAGAGGAGCTCTCTTTAGATTTTGGAGGTCAGCCAAAGTCATACTGCTGGTGAAGATGGGTTCATATATATTTTCTGTTGTTCAGTCAATGAGATCTCCGGGCAAAGTAGCCTGGAGGTTCACGGTGGGATTTTTATGAGGCCTCACTGCTGTATCATCGACATCTCATCCTTCCCTGATCTTCTCTGTTTCCCTTACAGTGACCTTTCTTTGAGTTCATCGCTGCTACACAGTGCTGAAGCCAGAATGTTCTCAGGATGTGCATGGTATGCACTTCTGATCACTGTAGCAGAGATGATTTCCTTGACTTCGGACGTCTGGTTATTCAGCAGCCGTGAGCTTGTGACAACATGATCTGGACCACACTTGAGGTGGTGCTTAACTTTGATGTCAAAGTACATCTTGAAGTAGAAATCAATGCAGAACTGCACAAGGACCTTCAACTTTCTGAGCACGTCTCCTTCCAGGTCGTGTCTTCTCGTCCACAACATCAAGAGAGTCTGTGCTGATTTTCAGCTACCTGGACTGGTTGAGAAGTCCACACATGAGACCCACCGACTGTGTACTGAGCTTTCCAGATGTGATGGTTCCAGTGAGGAGGTAGCATGTTTTCTGGTTGGTAGAGAATGTTTTCACGACCAGTTCTGGTAGCTTTGCAACCACTTTGCTTGCCAAAATTGGCTCATAGTTCACCTCAAGCTGGTCTACCTTCTCAAGGAGCTTACCAATAGGCCCACTGAAGCCTGATCATGGCGCCACAACGCCATTCAGCTGGGTAATCAAATGCCTCAAAGGAAATTCATTCACATGGAGCATACGTATCATCTAGTGGACTTTTCGACCTAGCATTTTCTCCAAAGAGGCTATGACACCACCGGACCAACCAGTATTCTTAGCCGTAGAGTCGCAACCTACCAATTGAAGATTCTTATCAGCTCCATGGGTCAAAAGCCATGCATGCAGGCCCTGGGTGATTTTGTTTGCAGGTTTTTCAGCTTCACCAGGTTTTTCCTTAGCGAAGTAGAAGAGGTACTTTCCTTCAGGTTCCCAAGTGACAGAATAGTTTTCTTCGACCATTCTGACAGGATGAAACTTACCTGTTGTCTCCTCATACTGCAACATCTTTGATGTTCCTATCCTGTTTCCCATCAAAAAATATTCCATTGATATCTTCACCATCTATTCTTTCACTCAGTGTCTCAACTGATGAAGCCATCACCTCCTCCTTGGCTCTCCAGACTTTCGTCCTGTCGACTGACGAGTAAGCCAGATCTTTCGGAACATAGCCTGCTTTGATAAGGTCATGAAGGAAGCCAGTAGCCACCGCTGCTGCCGGGACATTGGCAACTTTGTATCTCAAGGCAGCTGTCACTGTAGCTTGAATCTTCATTTAATTTCATCAAGACGTTGTATTTTTGATGGGTACTCCAGAGACCTCATCAACCAAAGATGCAGCGGCAAAGGTAGAAGTTGAAGCTTTTTCACCATCATCTTCTTCTGTTCCTCCGATTCTTTATTCTTGCCTATCCCCGAATTCACTCCTGAGTAGTGGCTCCTTCCTCTTCTTTTTCGTGGCAGCAGCCTCTTCTGCTTCTTTTCTCTTTACAGCTTTCACGTACTTCTTGAATTCTTTGGAGTCAACGGAAGACATCTGCACCTTTGAAATATCGGTAATCTTCTCTCGTTGATGGAACAACCACTTGAGTTCAAGTTTCGGAATCTTCAACCTCAATGGGCAGTTGCAGTTTATGTGGAATTCAAGTGGGCATCCTATACATCCACTATCAGGGGAGCCACATGGAAGAATACGGTGCTTGCAGATGCGCACATCACAGAGGTGACTGATATCAGCCATCATTCTCTCTCAAGTGGCAGACTTGACTCGTCCATTGACTGGGTCTGTCATATTCATCCACTTGGATAGGATCTTGGATGACAACGACTTTTCCGTGATTGTCACTGGTGGAGAGAATTTCAAATCGGCTTTCTTCCACTGAGCCATCACAAGTGATCCCAATTCACATGCCATCTCATGCAAAACGTATTTAGCTCGTGGTACACCATCACGGAGCTTTTCTTCCTGAAGAAGAATCCTTCGATGCAGAACTGCCCTCCAGGTTAGCACCTTGCTGGGGATGAATTCTTCCTATACCAACAAGGTCTGAAAGATTTGACCTGGATGCTTCTCTTGTTTTGGGGACAGATGTAGCCATCACGACTAGTAATGAAGTATAATGAAGTAAAAAACTGCACATAGTCACCAAATCTGCAAAAAAATATTGTGTACATGCTAATGTACTTCCCAGGATCTAGTTAATTATTGTGTAATAGCTCTAATATGCGCGCCTCCACTGACGGACCCCCCACCCTGCTACAGAGCCGCAGCCCTACCCCCACCCCAGTAGGACACCGTGGCGAGCCAGGTGAGTGTGGGACTGGCCCAGAGCAAGACGGGCGCCGGGGCGCCCCGACCTTGTGTCCCTCTTCCCCTCAACCTACCCAACTGCGACATCGCAGGAATGTGACACTACTTCTTGGCCAGACCAGCCCTCGGCAGGATCGACTGCTCCAGATACAGTCCCAGGCAGCACCGCAGTAATGGCCACTGTACGTACTGGGGATGGAACGGCCACTCTATGTCCCTCAGCTGTTTCCCCCTGCAGCCCCGCAACGACGGCCACTGTACGTGTCGGGGAAGGAACAGCCACTGTACGTCCTTCTGCTGCAGCCACATCTGGAGCCCGCCTCGGTGTGATAGCTATTGAGTACACACTGATAGGCAAAGGCAGGAGGAGTGGAACCGCAACAACGGCCAATGTACGCATCGGGGAGGGAACGGCCACTGTACGTCCCTCATCCACTTCCTCCTCCTCCTACGGGAGTAGCACCGTGGTAACGGCCACTGTATGTACTGGGGAGGAAACGGCCACTGTATGTCCCTCAGCGACTTCCTGTTGGGGAGGCAGACCCGCGGCAATGGCCACTATACGTGCCAGGGAGGGAACGGCCGCTGTATGTCCCTCATCTGCCTCTTCCTCCTTCGGGAGCAGCACCGCAGTAATGGCCACTGTACGTACCGGGGAATGAATGGCCACTGTACGTCCTTCTGCTGCTACCCCAAGGGGCTGTGGAAACGCGACAACGGCCACTGTACGCGTCAGGGAAGGGACGGCCACTGTACGCCCTTTATCCACAGTCTCGAGGGTTCTCCCAGAGGGGAAGGTCCCTTGCATGGCCGGCTCACTACCCCTCAGCTGCATGGGACACCCTTCTCTCTCTCCCTCCAGGTGTGGTTCCCCTGAGGTGCTGCCATTCCATGAGTGGTGGTGAGGTCCTGTTGCTGAAGGCAGGGTTCATGCCCTACAGTCTGCCCCTGGACAATGTTGGATCCTGACAGATGCCCTGTGGGAGAGGTGCCGCAGTCAACCCCCGACAGCACCCCAACCTAGAGGCAACCACAGCTCCAGGCCTCCCAGGGCCAGCCCGCGGACCCCAAGGCAGGACCGCTCCGACCCCACTCACCATCAGCCCTCCGCCAGGAGTAAGAAGTGGCTGGCCCGACTCCCAACACTGTTTGGCCCCAGTCCCGAGGGCCCCTTACCAGGTTGAGGCCCATACAGGAAAGGGCCTCCCTGTACCCCAGACCAGACACGAGCCCGGGCCACGACTCCCCCGAGAGCTGTCCCGTGCCTTCTACAGGAGGGCTCTCCAGAAGGGCCCCCTTCCACTCCCGGGCACCACCTCAGTTAAACCCAGGCCTCAGTAGCCCAGTGACGATGCCTCCAACTCCCAGAGTCATGCTAAAGACTTATACAGTGAAAGTGACTATATAAGTGATACAAACAGTGAGACAGAAACAATACACAAAGGTCTCTACTCCAGTTTATTCAAAGTACTATGTCTATCCCTAAGCTCTCCGGAACCAGGGTAATATACTAGTGTGTGGCCAAGAGACTAACTTACCAAGTACAGTCTAAAAGACAGAGTGTGTGAACAGTGTCGCCACGGTTATGTGATATTCTCCCGTGCATTGACTCAGCCATAAATACCGTGCCCATGTGATATGTTATGCTAGTATTAATTAACTTGTCACACTACCCTATTCGTGTTCAGTGTATCTTGATATGTGTATTGAAAGGAAATTGTGCACTGACACAGGCATCAGTACCGTGCCCATGTGATATGTTATATATGTGTACCGAAAAGAATTGTACACTGACTCAGGCATCAATACCATGCCCGTGTGAGATGTTATGCTAGCATTAGTCACCGTCATTTTACTGCATCAATATTCAATGTATTTTTGTATGTATATTGAAAGGGAATTGAACTGAGACAATAGATGTGTTAAGGTATCCTGCCAAGTTTTTATGCCCTGTTCCTTTGTAAGTGTTCTACTTCCGGTCTAGAAAGAGGACCCCGATCAGTCGCTGGTGTCTTTAGAGCGAGAAGTCGGTCTAAAAACATCCAGCATAACACTGGTGGCAAGGGGTGGTTCTGGATCCGATTAGAACACGGAAGAACAAATTGGGAAATCTTACACAATGGTGGCCAAACCACACATTCAATTGCCAAAGTTCAACCCCGAACAATACGACATCGATGTATATTTGGATATGGTTAAACCCTATTAGACATAGGGTCTGATAACGACAGGGAGAAAATTGCCATCACATTACCTAACCTGGGCAAAATTGTGGCAACTATAGCCACAAAAATCGTTCCCGATTTAAAATGGGACCAATTCACATATATCGTGAAACAGGCAGTTGTGCCTTCCTTGGGCAGAGTTGTTGCTCTCTCACAACTTTACGCCCTCACATACGACGGTAGCCTTGATGACACGTTCGTCCAGGCATGGCGACTCTTCACCGCCGCCTATCCCGAAGCCAGCACAGTCACTCTGGATCAAGATACATTCAATACCCTGCTGAGGATCCTCCCGAGCACAGTTAGGGAACGCTTTACAATTTATGATCCATCGGGAGACATGGACCAAGACCTGCAGCTTGTACGATGCCTCCTCGCCGCCGGCCACACACCCCAATCTATACATGCTGTCAGTAAGTTTCCCACAACCAAGACAGCACCCCAAAAGCAACGGACACCCCCATCACAACCCACTACGGAGCCATCACTTGCCATACCCAGGGCTCACCCTCCGAAGAAACGCCCTAACCCGAGAGAGAACTCCAACTTGATATCAATTAACCTGTGGGAATTTACCGCCTGCAGTCGCAGCTGCCCTCTGCATGACATACGCGAGCAACTGAAAGCCAGTAGATGCACAACGGCCCCACAAGGGCGTCGGAAGGTGTCATCCTCGGAAGATGACGCACCACAAGACGATGCTCCACCCCTAACTTATACAGACCCAGGGGAAGTGGAGCCCGAAGAGGAAGGCACCGTACAACAGATAGATTTTTAGGTCTGCCCCCGCACCTTCCTATGGTGGTGGGGGCCACTTTACTTAAGTACAGACTTCCAGTCTATGACAAAATGAGGCTGAATGGGGACAAGGCAAGACTATTGGTTGACACGGGAGCAGCCAGATCCTGCTTCTACTAACATATTTACTCCCGTCACAGCTCCGCCTTCGGCCCCCTTCTCTTCACCTCAGCCCACCTTGTAGATGCGGGGGACGGCCCCCTACCTATCCGTGGGGAAACCCGGGACCTGATGACTGAAACCCACCAAGTCACCGCAAGACTCCTTCATCGTCTTCAATTCCACCTGCCATGCATATGACGGCTACCTGGGGCTGGACCTCCTACAAAAGCTTCACGCAAGCATCGCAAGCATCGACTGCCACAAACGCCGCCTTCACTTTCGCCCAGCCCCCTCCACCCTTAACCACCCACACAGCACGTGCACACCCCCACCCCACCCACCCCCATTCCTCACCACCCTCAACCACTCTGCACATGCATCTCACCTCCACCCTCACCCCTCCCATCACCCACCACTATATCTTCTCACCCCCATTCCTCTTCTTCCTCTCCTACCTCACCTCCCCCTCCAACTTTTCCTGCAACCATTGCTTCCACCGTTACTATTCCCCCACACCAAGAGGCTTGGTTACAATTAAACAGGCCCAGTGGAACCTCCGTACTATTTTCACCCAGCTTACCATCTGGGCCCCTTTCAGCACGTTTACTATCTCCCACATTCCTTCCCCCCCCATGTCCAAGCAGTGCGAATCGCCAATCTCACCGCCACACCACTTACCCTCCCTCAAGGATTAATAGTAGGCGACATGGAAGAGACCGAGCCTTGTGAGACATCCTCCCCCTCCCCCACCACGCAACCTACTTTACCTGACCACCTCTCCACCCACCAAGCAAACAGCCTCCGACAACTCCTCCTGGACTTCCAAAGTCTTTTTTCATCTGGCCCAGCAGACATCGGGCACACCACCTACCTTAACCACGAAATCCACGCCACGGGACCACCCATCCACCAACTCTCACGACGCAAGACCCCTAAGCAGCGGGCAGAGGAAGACCGACAGGTCCAGGACATGCTCGATGCCGGCGTTATTTCCCACTTTGCCAGCCCCTGGTCCTCCCCTGCCATACTCATTAGAAAAAAGGATGGCACCATGTGGTTCTGTGGTGACTACCATAAACTCAATGATGTCTCCACCAATGACACCACTCCCCTACCCAGAACAGACGATTCCCTCGACTCATTACACGGCTCTTCCTGGTTTTCCACCCTTGACCTGCAGTCGGGGTACTGGCAAGTCCCCGTCCACCCAGAGGACAATCAAAGAACAGCCTTCTCCACCAGCAACGGCAAGCACTATGAATTTCACAACCTCCCTTTCAGACTTTGCAATGCCCCAGCCACATTCTCCCGCCTCATGGAGTCAGTCCTGAGCGGCCTGACCTGGGAGATCTGTCTGGTGTATCTAGACGATGTCATCGTGTTCAGCCGAACCTGGGCCGACCATTTCCACTGCCTCAAACAGGTTTTTATGTGAATACGCCAAGCCAGACTTAAACTCAAACCTTCAAAGTGCGTCCTAGCAGAAAGATCCGTCTCCTTCCTGGGACACGTGATTGGAGCCGAGGGCATCTCTCCCGATCCTGACAAATTGCATGCCATCGCCAACCTCCCTCTACCTAAGGATGTCCATGAAACGCGCGCCTTCTTCAGACTTACCTCTTACTACCAGCGCTTTGTCAAAGGCTTCACCGACATTGCCAAACCCTTACATGATCTCACAAGGAAAGGCGAGCCTTTCATCTGGACAGATACCCGAATTACAGCCTTTAACACCCTCAAAAACAAACTCGTCTCAGCCCCAATTGTCGCTTTCCCTGACTACATTCTACCCTTCCGTCTATACACCGACGTTTCCCTGATTGCCATCAGTGCAGTACTCGCCCAGGTGCAGGATGGACGGGAGCACATCATAGCCTGTGCTAGCCGCACCCTCAACCAGGCTGAAAGAAATTATGCTGCTACTAAACGTGAGTGCCTGGGTATTATTTGGGCTTTGGAGTACTTCCGATCCTATATTTCAGGCACCCATGTAGTCGTCATTAAGGACCATAAATCTCTCCAGTGGCTGCGACAATCCAACACTACCAGCGTTCAACTGATTCAATGGAGAGAAGCGCTGGAGGAATTTGATTTCGAAATATCATACCGACCCGGTAAAATCCATACAAACGCCAGCGCCCTCTCAGGCCTACCCATCAACTCAATCTGCACCAACACAGACCTCATCCAAATGTGGCAGGCCAAGCAACGCCCCCCCTGGATACCACCACACACCTTCTCCAAATTACACCAACATGGCAAACACATGTTTAACCAAGACGGCCACATTGTCCTAGATTCCAACACTGCGCACGATGCCATGCTTCACTTGCACGCAGACAACGGCATCCACCTCGGCAGAAAGAAGTTGCTACAAATCTTCAATGACATTTATTGGACGCCAAACCCTTCCACCATTGCCAAAAACATCATCCAAACATGCCAAGCCTGCTCCTTGGGTAAAGACATCATGCGCACAGCTGGACCGGTGGGAAAAATCACCACACACAAGCCATGGCAATTACTTTCAGTTGACATAGTCGGGCCCCTAACACCCAAGGCAGACTACAAATACATCATTACCTTCGTTGATGTATACTCCAAATTCCTCATCGCCAGGGGTGCACCCAGGAATTTTCTAAGGGGGGGCCCGTAGTGAGGTGAGGTCAGGTAATCCGATAATTACTGGGAGGTCATATGCAGGTTTAGGGTCAGAGAGCTGCTGGCTCATGTGTTACTCTTTGTTTGTACTTGCCAGTTTTTCATGTTTTGCTGTTATCGAAATAAATATAAATAAATTTTTAAAGGACCCAGAGAGCTAAGGGGGGCCCAGACCCAGGCCCCCCCCCCTGGGTGTACCTCTGCTCATCGCCTGCCCCGCAAAAGGACATAACGCAGTGACAGTAGCGGATGCATTGGTCCAACATGTCATCACTTATTTTGGGATCCCCCAGGCCCTACATTCTGATAACGCCCCAGAATTCACAGGCAAAGTCTGGGAGGAACTGGCCAACCTATTCGGCTACCAAATATCACACTCCTCCCCATACTGGCTTCAGGGAAATAGTGTGTGCGAGGGAAGTCATCGTTCTCTCCTTAACCAGGTACGGACTCGGATTATACAAACAGGCAATGATGACTGGCCAGCCCATGTGAAAATTGTTCAGTGGGGCCTGAACACATGCCCTAGGGATGATGGAATCACCCCCCACAAGCGAGTCTTCAGGGAAGCCCCGCTCCTTCTGCCCCTCAGCCAGCACCTCCAACCATCTCCCCTTCCCACCACCACTGACCCCCTACACCACCTTAAGAGGCTCCTCCACCACCTTCAACAACAACAAGATTTACAGCCAGACACGATCACCTCCAATCCCTACGAACCGGGAGACTCTGTCGTCATGGCATGCTTATCTACGTCAGACAAAATTTCTCGCCAATTTGAAGGCCCCTTCACCATCATCAAAGTCCCCAACCCTTACCAAGTCATTATCCAACAGCATGGGCATACACACACATACTGCAACCGCCACGTGCGCCCCTTCCAACCCACCCACAATAACATCCCGCCAAACCGCGCACCACACACCTTTCACTGCGTACTGCTTACCTCCCCTCCTTCCAAGAATCAAAACACTGATTCATACTACTATTCCTTCTCGCCCTCCCCCTCCACCTCGCTTGCCACAACACCTCCTCCCACTGCACCCTTACGTGGCCCACCACTGAGTTCCTCTGAGTCCGCAACCTCACCAACCTCCTCTCCTACCACACCCCACACACCCACCTCACCTCCTCCAAGCAACCACTTCCAATCACAGACCCATACCCCTGAAGCATAAAAAAAAAAAAAAAAAAAAAAAAAAACACCACGCCACTCCACGACAAGTCCCGCCATGACCACTGCGGAAACAACCACCCGCACCTTACTGCCACCACACTTACCCTCCCCCACCCTCACTCCCCCCATCACCACCCCCTGCACCACCTCACCCACAAACTCCCCACGTGCATCAACACCACCCACCACCCACACCACTAAATCATCCACGCCTCTCCACCTTTTACCCACCGATCATGCCCACTACACACGCCTCCCCTCTGCACCATCCACAACTGCCCACGACCAACACAGGATGCACACACCACCACGTGCCTCCACAGCTTCACCTCCCACACCCGCCCTCACTACCACCACCACCAGATCCAGACGCTTCTCATGCCCACCAACCAGATACACCCCTACGCCCACTCCTACCTCACCAACTTCACCACACTTACCCCCACACGCAACACACACACCCAATACTAGCCCCATCACACTCATCCTACATCAAGCAAAGTGGAAAATTCCACTGACCCAATTCCCCAGGGGGAGCCGCCGCTCCTACCCTAGCTTCCCCCATAAAAGGCTAAGGACCTCACGCCTAGCCAGCATACACCAACCAACCCTGCACCAAGCACCAGCACCTGAGATGAGGATCCAGAGAATAGTTTGGCATCCCCCACACAGACCAGGCCAGAGAGTACAAGGGACACACCAGCTCCTCCCCAGCCTCCGCCACACCTCACACACTTCCACACTCCACCTCACACTCAATCCCCACCAAGAACCCAACTACATAACACATCACTGGACCATCCTCCTCCAACACATCACACCTACCCACCAGACCTCCACTGCAAGTACATACCACCTCCAGTCACCAGGCCGTGACTTCTTTACCTTGGACGGTGGTAATGTGCGCGCCTCCACCGCCGGACCACCCACTCCGCTACAGAGCTGCAGCCCTTCCCCCCCTCCCCAGGAGGACACCACGGCGGCCCAGGTGAGTCCGGGACTGGCCCAGAGCAAGATGGGCGCCGGGGCGCCTCAACCTTGTGTCCCTCTTCCTCTCAACCTACCCAACTGCAACGTCGCAGGAATGCGACACTACTTCTCGGCTGGACCAGCCCTCGACAGGATCGGGGTGGGACTGCTCCAGATACAGTCCCAGGCAGCACCTTGGTAATGGCCACTGTACGTACCAGGGAGGGAACGGCTACTGTACGTCCCTGAGCTGTTTCCCCCTGCAGCCCCGCGATGACGGCCACTGTACGCATCGGGGATGAAATGGCCACTGTACGTTCTTCTGCTGCAGCCACATCTGGAGCCCACCTCAGTGTGATAGCTATTGAGCACACACAGACAGGCAAAGGCAGGAGGAGTGGAACCGCGACGACGGCCACTGTACGTGTAGGGGAGGGAATGGCCACTGTACGTCCCTTATCCACTTCCTCCTCCTCCTACGGGAGTAGCACCGTGGTAACGGCCACTGTATGTACTCGGGAGGAAACGGCCACTGTATATCCCTCAGCTACTTCCCGTTGGGGAGGCAGACCCGCGGCAATGGCCACTATACGTGCCAGGGAGGGAACGGCCACAGTACGTCCCACATCTGCCTCTTCCTCCTTCAGGAGCAGCACCATGGTAACGGCCACTGTACATACCGGGGAAGGTTCGGCCACTGTACATGCTTCTGCTGCTATCCCAAGGGACTGTGGAACCGCGACGACGGCCACTGTACGCGTCGGGGAAGGGACGGTCACTGTACATCCTTCATCCAAAGTCTCGAGGCTTCTCCCGGAGAGGAAGGTCCCTTGCGCCGCTGGCTCACTACCCATCAGCTGCGTGGGATGCCCTTCTCTCTCTCCCTCCAGGTGTGGTTCCCCAGAGGTGTTGCCGTTCCAGGAGTGGTGGCGAGGTCCTGTTACTGAAGGCAGGGTTCACGCCCTACAGTCTGCCCCTGGATGATGCCGGATCCTGATGGACGCCCTGTGGGAGAGGTGCCGCAGTCAACCCCCGATGGCGCCCCAACCTAGAGGCGACTGCAGCTGCAGGCCTCCCAGGGCCAGCCCACAGCCCCCAAGGCGGGACCATTCTAACCCCACTCACCGTCAGCCCTCCGCCAGGAGTAAGAAGCAGCAGGCCCGACTCCTGACGCTGTTTGACCCCAGCCCCAAGGGCCCCTTAGTAGGTCGAGGCCCACACAGGAAAGGGCCTCCCTGCACCCCAGACCAGACACAAGCCCGGACCACGACGCCCCCAAGAGCTGTCCCGTGCCTTCTACAGGAGGGCTTCCCAAAAGGGCCCCCTCCCACTCCCGGGCACCACCTCAGTTAAACCCAGTCCTCAGTAGCCCAATGACGACGTCTCCAACTCCCAGAGTCGTGCTAAAGACTTATACAGTGAAAGTGACTATATAAGTGATACAGTGAGGCAGAAACAATACACAAAGGTCTCTACTCCAGTTTATTCAAAGTACTGTGTTTATGCCTAAGCTCTCCGGAACCAGGGTAATGTACTAGTGTGTGACCAAGAGACTAAATTACCAAGTACACAAAAGACAGAGTGTGTGAACAGAGTCGCCACAGCTATGTGATATTCTCTCGTGCATTGACTCAGGCATAAATACCGTGCCCATGTGATATGTTATGCTAGTATTAATTAACTTGTCACACTACCCTACTCGTGTTCAGTGTATCTTGATATGTGTATTGAAAGGAAATTGTGCACTGACACAGGCATCAGTACCGTGCCCATGTGATATGTTATATATGTGTACTGAAAAGAAATTGTACACTGATTCAGGCATCAATACCATGCCCGTGTGAGATGTTATGCTAGCTGTAATGCTAGGTGAAAATAGGCTCGACTTCTCGTTCCTAGAACACCTAACGTGGAGCGGGGTCCTCTTTCGAGACCGGAGCTTAGTGCAATAAAGAGAGGCAGGACACAAAAACTTCAGGCAATTACCTTTACACGTATATTGCCACAGTCAGACACAGGACAAAGTCAGCAGATATTACAACACAATATATAGCAAAGAAATAAAACCTTATCTAGGATATGCGTATCTCGCAGGATACTTGCTTAACTGATATTAATGCCAACACAATTAAGTCTAGTGTATTCAGGGTACAGTGAATATAGGCGCGCGTGCGGCACGGGGAGTGAGTCTCACAGAGGGGGAGCGAGGGGGGGGGGCGAGGGGAGTGACTTGCGACGGGCCAGAACAGAGTTATGGTAATACTGGGGATGGGTAAGTATTAACAATTTGAATTAAATATTTTCCAATAGCAAAGGGACTTTGGCAATTGATTCTATTTCTGGTTTACACTCACACTAAATACTGGGACGGGGAAGTGTCATAGAGAATTTACGGGTAACATGAGTTGGGGGAATATTACTAACACTTTCTTGTATTATTTCCTTAGAGCCCACAGTAGTCGGGGTGTCTTATTACAGAGGAATTTCCAGAAGGCACAGTCTCACTAGTTTTATACAAAGGACGTCACTCGTAAGTCTAGTTCATCAGATCTTGGTTTATACACTCGTCCTTTACTCCTTCACTGTGATCTTACTTGGCCCGATATTCACTATATTAAGTCACTGAATGATATTACACTAGGTTCGGCAAAGTCACACTTAACCTAAATCACTTCCACTATTTCTGTGGCATCACCACACTTATTATGAGTCACTCATCGTGGGGGCGGGGGAGGAACACGCCGGCGTCAATTCTGCCGGGCTAGGGGCACCGCCAAGGGGAGGCGTGCCGAGGGGGCACGGGACGACCCATAGGGGCGTCCTCTCGCATCCCGGGCTACAGGTGGCGAAGGGGCCCGCGGCCTCCGGGCTGGGCTCAGGGGTGTGGCCCTCAGGACTGGGGCCAAATAGCTCCAGAAGCCTCTGGTGTAAGTCTCGGCCGGAGGTGGGAGTCTTACGTCATCATGGGGGCGTAGGGAGATCACGCCCAGGCGTCCTGGGGAGGGTCAGGAGAGACTGTGGACTGCAGTCTCCAGATTCTAGGGGCGCCAACAGGGAAGGACTGCAGCACTGGCTTACACTGGGGTCCATCAGGTGAGTCTGATCCAGAGCCAGACGTAGGGAGCGGAGGCCAGGGGAAGCTATGAGGCCTGACTGGGCTGCTCTGGTATAGGAGGTCCAGACTCTTGTCTCCTGCCGGGGTGATGACTCACTCCCTGCCTCCTTTCGTCCGTGGGGCCCGGCAATTGGCCATGGCTAACCAGGGGCAGGACTATCAAGTGTCAGGGCCCGGCAATTGGCCGTGGCCTGAGTGGGGGAGTCAGCGCACCTCTGTACACCTTCGGAGCGGCAGTGGGCTGTCTGACGAAGGTGGGAGCGGCAGTGGGCTGTCTCCTGCTTCAGGAGGGAGGAGCGGCAATTGGCCGTCTCAGGGGCAGCACCTTCGGAGCAGCAGTGGGCCATCTGGTGAAGGCGGGAGCGGCAGTAGGCCGTCTCCTTCTGCAGGAGGGAGGAGCGGCAGTAGGCCATCCCAGGGGCACCGCCTTCGGAGCGGCAGTTGGCCGTCTGACGAAGGCAGGAGCAGCAGTAGGTTGTCTCCTTCTGCCGGAGGGAGGAGCGGCAGTAGGTTGTCTCCTTCTGCCGGAGGAAGGAGCGGCAGTAGGCCGTTTCAAGGGCACCACCTTCGGGGCTGCAGTTGGCCGTCTGACGAAGGCGGGAGCGGCAGTAGGCCGTCTCCTTTGGCCGGAGAGGGGAGCGGCAGCCATCTGGCGAGGGCGGGAGCGGCAGTAGGCCATCTCCTTCTGCAGCAGTAGGCCGTCTCCTTCTGCAGGATGGAGGAGCGGCAGTAGGCCGTCTGGCGAGGGCGGGAGCGGCAGTAGGCCGTCTCCTGACGGGCGCTGTCTGGAGTTCTGAGAACAACTCCACCCCTAGCTGATTCAGCAGTCCCACTCCCTGACGGTAGTGTCTTTCTCCTATGATGGTGATGGCGCGACAGCTGGGTGACATAAGGGCGCACGGCCCAGGCTGACATATGTCATTGCTGTGTATCCCTTTGACTGGTGGCGGCTACTCCGTGGGGTCCGGGTGGGGGTGTCGGTACGTTCCCGGGCACACTGGGTTGTATACCACTCGCCTCGTTGTCGGGGGCACTATGGTATTCCTCCCCTGCTTCCATCTCGGGGGCACTACATTGTAAGCCACGCATTTTACCACTCTCCCCTGTGAAAAGTCACGTCCCCGTGGCTGGAGGTGGTATGCTTGCGTGTCGTGGGTGGCATACGCAGGCTGGAGGTGTTGCAACATGGCTTGCCAGGCAGTGGTGTAGGGGTTTTCCTTTTGCTCCGCGTCGCAGGTGAGGAAGAGTGTGGAGGTGGTGGTGGTGGATTGGAGGAGGGTTAGCAGGTGGTGTGGTCCGCGGAGTCTTTGGTTCCTGCCAAGGGTAGGTGCCCATACGGCCCGTCTTACTTTCATCTTGTTTGGTGTGGCTGTCGGTGTGGTCGGAAGCTGAATACTGGACACCGAGGGTAGGGGTGGGGTTTTGTGCCATGGTAATGCAGCGTTGAGTCCTTGGGGAGTACAGGTGGAGGGGATTTGGGCCTGATGTATCATAATCTTGTGAAGTTGGGGGGAGGCAGGAGGTGTAGGGGTATGGGTGTATCGGGCGGGTGGGCGTGAGAGTCGGCCGGAGGGGGTGGTGGTGGTTCTGAGGGAGGGTGTGGGTGGGGAAGTGGGCATGCGAGGTGGGCGGGGTTGGTTAGCACGGGCTGTTGCGCGTGTTGGGGGCGCGGTGGAAGGTGAGATCGTCGGAGTGGGCGTGCGTAGGTGTGGAGGGGAGAGGGCGGTGGTGGTGGGTTGTCCTGTGGGGGTGGCGGGGTGGGCGGGGCACGTGGACTCGGGTGGAAAGGGTGAGGCTGCGGAGGGAAGGGGTGAGGGTGAGCGAGGGGAGGTTGGTGTGGCGGGTGAGATGTCAGGTGAGGTGCGGGGGGTGGTGGCGGCAGGGGAGGCTGCGGTGGTAGGGGGGGTGGAGGGGGATGGCAAGGAGGAAACATAGCACTCGTATGTGGAAGTGACAGGCAGTGTGGGAGCAGGGGGAGGTTGGGGGTGTGGGGTCGGTAGCGGTGGTGAGGTGGCAGGAGAGGTGGCTGGGAGTGTAGGTGGCGAGGAGGGAGTGCGATCTTGTGGCGCCATCCCGGTGTTTGGTGGTGGGGTGGTTTGGGCGGTAGCAGGGTTCTGTGCTAGTGGTGTGGGGTGGGCGGTGGGTGCGAAGCTAGGGGATGGTGCGGGTGTGGGGGTGATGGCAGACGGTGTGCGGTGCTGGAACCGTGGTGGCTTGGCAGGGGCTGTGGAATGGGATGTGGCAGGTGGTGTGTGTCGTCGGAGGCAAGGAAAGGTGGGGTGAGGTGTAGGGGGAGAGGGAGCCGGTGGTGGTGGGGAGATGCGGCCTCGCGGGGTTGTCCGAATGTTCAGTGATGGGGCACTGGAGGTGGTAGCAGGGGGCTGAGCTCGTGAGAGAGTGATGGGTGGTGGGGTGTGGGGTGTGGTGGGCGGCGAGGCATCTGGTGAGGTTATTGGGGACAAGGCGGTGGTCCGTGGGGATGGTGAGGTTCAAGGTGGGGTAGGGGAGGTGAGCGAGGAAAAAAAGGTGGGTGGCGATGAGGAGGAGGGTGTGATAGGGAAGGTGAATGAGTTGACCATGTGGGTGGGGAAAGTGAGCGGTGGTGAAGTGATGGTGGTGGATGGTGCGGGGTGGTAGGTGGAAGGCAGTAGACAGGGGGAGGTGGTTTTAGGAAGTAGGTTAGGGGAAGATGAGGAAAGGGTCCTAGGAGGCCTGTGAAGAGGGAGGCAGGTTTTGTGTTGAGGGGGTATAGTGGTGTGTGGGGTGGGAAGGTTAGAAACAAGGGGCAGGAATAGGGGAAGGTAGAACAGACGAGATAGTGAGAGGGGAGGAAAAGGAAAGATAACGTTCCCCCCTGTTGTAGACTGGGGGAGATGTGAGGTGGCCCCCGCCATTACGGTGGGATGCGGAGGCAGTGGCGGGGCGCTTTTTGTGTTTCCTTTTTTGTATTTTCTTCCACTGAGGCCTAGGGGAATTTGCATATGGTGGGGAGGTTTGTAAGCGCCCTCGTGTCATTTGGCTGCGCTGGGCAGCTTCTAGCTGCTCACGGATGTCGTGGATCGGGCATCCGTGGCAGCACGGAGAAAATTCCCATGGGTTGACAGTGATGAGGTCAATGGGGAATTGATTTATTTCTCCGATGCGTTTAGGGGTGGCATGGACGGCTAGAAGGCACCTCATTAAACTGATATCTTCATCCAGGTTTCCCGTCGGTTCATGTATTATGAAATGTTCTTTAATAAAACCGGGGAGAATCCTGAGGAGTGTATGAAACGTGAGTTGTTCCCGGGTTTCTTCATCTGCCTCTGGGTAGGCAATGGTGACTCGGCGTCTTGCCAGAGTTATGGTATCATTTAGATTCCCGTCAAATTTTTGACTATCCAGTTAGGATAGTGCCACCACTTTCCCTAATGATGGGGTGATGGCCTGAACAACGAACTCTGTAAAGTTCTGCCAGGTGAGCTCCGGGACGATTTTCGGTGCTATGTTCGCCACCGCTTTGCCCAATAGTAGGAGTGTGACTGCAATTTTCTGCTGGTCATTCTCAAAGCCAATATCCAGTAAGGGTTTAATTATCGTCAGATATGTGTGTATATCGTATTGGTCAGGGTCAAACTTGGGTAATTGTACGTACGGTTTAGTTGCCATGTTGCCAAATATTTCTCACTACCTCTCTTCTACGCCCGGGTCAAGAACCACCGCTGGCCACCAGTGTAATGCTAGGTGAAAATAGGCTCGACTTCTCGTTCCTAGAACACCTAACGTGGAGCGGGGTCCTCTTTCGAGACCGGAGCTTAGTGCAATAAAGAGAGGCAGGACACAAAAACTTCAGGCAATAACGTTTACACATATATTACCAGTCAGACACAGGACAAAGTCAGCAGATATTACAACACAATATATAGCAAAGAAATAAAACCTTATCTAGGATATGCGTATCTCGCAGAATACTTGCTTAACTGATATTAATGCCAACACAATTAAGTCTAGTGTATTCAGGGTACAGTGAATATAGGCGCGTGTGCGGCACGGGGAGTGAGTCTCACAGAGGGGGAGTGAGGAGGGGGGGCGAGGGGAGTGACTTGCGACGGGCCAGAACAGAGTTATGGTAATACTGGGGATGGGTAAGTATTAACAATTTGAATTAAATAGTTTCCAATAACAAAGGGACTTTGGCAAATGATTCTATTTCTGGTTTACACTCACACTAAATACTGGGACGGGGAAGTGTCATAGAGAATTTACGGGTAACGTGAGTTGGTGGAATATTACTAACACTTTCTCGTATTATTTCCTTAGAGCCCACACTAGTAGGGGTGTCTTATTACAGAGGAATTTCCAGGAGGCACAGTCTCACTAGTTTTATACAAAGGACGTCACTCGTAAGTCTAGTTCATCAGATCTTGGTTTATACACTCGTCCTTTACTCCTTCACTGTGATCTTACTTGTCCCGATATTCACTATATTAAGTCACTGAATGATATTACACTAGGTTTGGCAAAGTCACACTTAACCTAAATCACTTCCACTATTTCTAGGGCATCACCACACTTATTATGAGTCACTCATCATGGGGGCGGGGGAGGAACACGCCGGTGTCAATTCTGCTGGGCTAGGGGCACCACCAAGGTGAGGCGTACCGAGGGGGCACGGGACGACCCGTAGGGGTGTCCTCTCGCGTCCCGGGCTACAGGTGGCGAAGGGGCCCGCAGTCTCAGGGCTGGGCTCAGGGGTGTGGCCCTCAGGGCTGGGGCCGAATAGCTCCAGAAACCTCTGGTGTAAGTCTCGGCCGGAGGTGGGAGTCTTACGTCGTCGTGGGGGCGTAGGGAGATCACGCCCGGGCGTCCTGGGGAGGGTCGGGAGAGACTGCGGACTGCAGTCTCCAGAGTCTAGGGGCACCAACAGGGAAGGACTGCGGCACTGGCTTACACTGGGGTCCATCAGGTGAGTCTGCTCCAGAGCCAGGCATAGGGAGTGGAGGCCAGGGGAGGCTATGAGGCCTGACTGGGCTGCTCTGGTACAGGAGGTCTGGACTCTTGTCTCCTGCCGGGGTGATGACTCACTCCCTGCCTCCCTTCGTCCGTGGGGCCCGGCAATTGGCCGTGGCTGCCCTGGGGCAGGACTATCAAGTGTCAGGGCCCGGCAATTGGCCGTGGCCTGAGTGGGGGAGTCAGTGCACCTCTGTACACTTTCGGAGCGGCAGTGGGCCGTCTGACGAAGGCGGGAGCGGCAGTGGGCCGTCTCCTGCTTCAGGAGGGAGGAGTGACAATTGGCCGTCTCAGGGGCAGCACCTTCGGAGCGGCAGTGGGCCGTCTGGCAAAGGCGGGAGTGGCAGTAGGCCATCTCCTTCTGCAAGAGGGAGGAGCGGCAGTAGGCCGTCTCAGGGACACCACCTTCGGAGCGGCAGTTGGCCATCTGACGAAGGCAGGAGCGGCAGCAGGCCATCTCCTTCTGCTGGAGGGAGGAGCGGCAGTAGGCCATCTCCTTCGGCCGGAGAGGGAAGCGGCAGTAGGCCGTCTCCTTCTGCGGGAGGGAGGAGCGGCAGTAGGCCATCTCCTTTGGCCAGAGAGGGGAGCGGCAGCAGGCCATCTCCTTCTGCATGAGGGAGGAGCGGCAGTAGGCCATCTCTACAGGGGCACCTTCGGAGCGGCAGTAGGCCGTCTCTACAGGGGCACCTTCGGAGCGGCAGTAGGCCGTCTCTACAGGGGCACCTTCGGAGCGGCAGTAGGCCGTCTCTACAGGGGCACCTTCGGAGTGGCAGTAGGCCATCTCTACAGGGGCACCTTCGGAGCGGCAGTAGGCCGTCTCTACAGGGGCACCTTCGGAGCGGCAGTAGGCCGTCTGGCAAAGGCGGGAGCAGCAGTAGGCCGTCTCCTGAGGGGCGCTCTCTGGAGTTCTGAGAACAACTCCACCCCTAGCTGATTCAGCAATCCCACTTCCTGAAGGTAGTGTCTTTCTCCTACGATGGTGATGGCGTGACTGCTGGGTGACATAGGGGCGCACAGCCCGGGCTGACATATATCATTGTTGCTGTGTATGCCTTCGACTGGTGGCGGCTGTGGGGTCTGGGTGGGGGTGTCGGTACGTTCTCGGGCACACTGGGCTGTATACCACTCACCTAGTTGTTGGGGGCACTATGGTATTCCTCCCCTGCTTCCATCTAGGGGGCACTACGTTGTAAGCCACGCATTTTACTAGCATTAATCACTCTGTCACTTTACTGTATCAATATTTAATGTATTTTTGTATGTATATTGAAAGGAAATTGAACTGAGACAATAGATGTGTTAAGGTATCCTGCCGAGTTTTTATGCCCTGTTCCTTTGTAAGTGTTCTACTTCCGGTCCAGAAAGAGGACTCCGCTCAGTCGCTCGTGTCTTTAGAGCTAGAAGTTGGTCTAAAAACATCCAGCATAACAATCTCATAGCACAAAATTCCAGATAAAGAAACATACATCAATTCGTCAAATAGAAAAGGCATGTAATACTGAATTACATGCCTTTTTTATTTTCAGCGCAGTATGTAAGACGCAATCATTTTCACATGTGTATTGAAACACTGCTACACTAAAATCATTTAATAATGACATAAAACGCAAATAATAACGACATAAATGCGAACAAAACCTATAATGGTTCACAACATAGATGAAACGCCTTCAATTGTGTACTCAGGAAGTAGTTGGGGTAGTACTTGTTACGGCTCATGACGTTGCTAAATCTCCCTGGAGATACATACCAAGTCATAATTAAATTGTCGATTTTGACCATGAAGACTTGGTTTTACGAAAAAGTAGCAAATAAAAAATGTTTTTAAAATCAAATTTTACATAGGAAAATATCTCAGCCAAAGTGAATTTCAAACTCACAAAAATATGATATACCCTAGGTCCACTGCGCAGCTAAAATATAGTGTCATTGCCCACTGTGCAGCTAAAATATTGTGCCATGGTCCACTGCGCAACTTATGGAAGCAACGGCGAAACAGAGACAGCAAGCTAAGAACGGTGTTTCAATATGGCGGCCAAAGTCGCAAGTTTGCTGCGGAGATGGCCCCTCCATATTATACAACACAGTGGGTGGAGTATAGCTGTCAGGCATGGTACCGTATAAATTTGTGGGCCTCAGCCCTGTACTTAAATACAGGCAAATGAGTCGTGATAATTCTGCTGTACAACACCTCTGTCCTAAATATCAATATCCCTGACCACCTTGGAGAGAGCTCCAACATACTTGACCTCTTCCTTACAACTAATCCTTCTGCCTACACTTAATCTTTTCTCTCCGTTGGGCTCCTCTGATCACAACCTTATCACCATAATCTGTCCTATCACTCCGGTACGGCCTGTGGACCCTTGAAAGAAACGTCGTCTGTGGCATTTTGGAGCTGCGGATTGGGAGGCCCTCAGGCAGCACTTCTTTGATTTTCCCTGGAATGACTATTGCTTCCATGGCCGGGAGCCATTGGAGTGTGACTTGCACATTACGGAGGTTATTCTCTCGGGCATGGAAGCATACTTTCCTTTCTCATATCCTTTGACTAATGCAAGAAAGCCTTGGTTTAATCATCCTTGTTCTAATGCTATCAGCAACAAGGAGAGGGCCTATAAAAGGTACCGGAGCCAACCCACCCCTGAATCACATATTTTATACGTTTCTGCCCGGAATCGTGCTAAGTCTGTTCTTTGCTCTGCTAAAAATAATTTCATCTGTACTAGATGCTCTCAACTTTCCAACTCGAATTCTTCCCGCTCCTTCTGGCACCTTGCCAAAAACCTTTCTAACAACTCTACTTCATCATCCTTCCCTCCTCTTTTCTACTGTGATGGCTCTGTAGCTATTTCTTCAACTGATAAAGCAGATCTCTTTGCTCAGACTTTCTCCTCCAGTTCCACCTTAGATCACTTCCTCCCTCTGACTTCCTCATGTCTGTCATTAAAATTTCTTCAGCTGATGTATTTTCTGCCATCACAGGCCTCAATACTAACAAGGCATATGGGCCTGATGGAGTCCCTCCTGTTGTTCTCAAGAACTGTGTTTCTGTGCTTACACCCTGCCTAGGCTAACTCATTGGTCTATGTCTATCAACTTGTACCTTTCCTTCTTGCTGGAAGTTTGCTCTCATTCAGCCAGCCCCAAACAAGGGTGACCATTCCCAACCCTCTAACTATCATCCAATTGCTTTAACATCCTGTATCTTAAAAGCTGTCGAGTCAGTTCTTAATAGAAAAATTTTAAAGCATCTTTCATATCACCACCTTCTCACTGATCATCAGTATGGGTTCCGTCAGGGACGCTCCACTGGCGATCTTCTTACCTACCTTTCAAACTCCTGGTCATCCTCCTTTCGGGACTTTGGCGAAAGCTTGGCCATTGCACTTGACATCTCAAAGGCTTTCGATTGCATCTGGCATAAATCTGTAATTTCCAAACTGCCCTCTTACGGTTTCTATCCTTCTATCTGTGCCTTCATCTCTAGCGTCCTTTCTGGTTGTTCTATAGCCGCTGTTGTAGATGGCCATCGTTCTTCTCCTAGATCTATCAACAGTGGTGTTCCTTAGAGCTCTGTCCTATCACCAACTCTCTTCCTTTTATTCATCAATGACCTTCTAAGCTGTACATCTAACCCTATCCACTCATATGCTGATGACTCCACCCTTCACCTTTCTTTTCGGTTCCCACAACGCCCATCTCAGCAGTTGCTTCAACAAATAAGGGATGAGGCTATGGCACACCTAATGTTTGATTTGGCTCATATCTCTGACTGGGGTAAAAAATAATCTTGTTTTTAATGCATCAAAGACTCAGTTCTTACGCCTATCAACCCGACAAAATCTTCCACAGGTGTACCCACTAATGTTTAATAATATTCGGCTTAATCTTGCATCATCTTTGAACATGCTTGGGGTTTCATGTACTCGGGACTTGTCTTGGAAAGATCATATTACATCTCTTGTAAAATCTGCTTCCAAGAGATTGGGTGTGCTAAGCCGACTCCATTCCTTCTCTACCCCTGCACAATTGTTGACTCTATACATGGGTTTTATCTGCCCCTGTGTGGAGTACAACTCTCATGTATGGGGAGGTTCCCTACATATAGCTCTTCTCAATAGGGTGGAGTCAAAGGCTTTTTGTCTCATTAAATCTCCTCTTACTGACTCCATTCAACCACTGTCTCTTCGCTGCACTGTTGCATCTATATCTCTTTTCTATCACAACTTCAATGGTCACTGCTCCTCTAACCTGTCTCCATGCATTTCTTCACGTCTACGACAGGCGCATATCAAGCGTCTAGCAGCAAACTCTCATCCCTTTTCTGTCCAACTCTCTAATGCAAGAGTTAACCGTTACTCCCAGTCCTTCATTTATGCAACAGGTCAGCTCTGGAACTGTCTCCCTCTTGTCTGTATTTCCTGCTTCCTATGATCTCTAATCTTTCAAACGCAGTGTGTCCAGGCATCTCGAAATGATTGGATCTTGAATTTGGCACTCTCTTGTATTTTGTTTTTCTCTTGGAAGGAACAGTTTTGCGGGCTCGTGCCCTTTGGTTCCTTCTTCCTCACATAAAAAAAAAGTTCACTGATAAATGTTCGATTTAGTAATTTAATTTAATCTTCCATGCAATTTGTTCATAATTACTGTATTATCTGAAAACAGCTGGGTGGCAAGTGAGGGGTGGAGTGATGGTAGACAGGTAAGAAATAAAATGGTGGGCCACAGTCGTTTGCTTAACTCTGAGCAAGGGTAAATAGTAAAGGTTGGAGCATACGCCATGGGGCGCTTAGCCTCGGTATTAACCTCCGTAACATAGGCCTTTGAGCCTGTGGCGGGTTATTCACCCCAGTGACCTGGGATACAAGGCCACTGCATCATTCAGGTCACCACAGTTACCTCCCCTAGGTGTTACCCTAGGTATTTATTTTACCTACCAACCCACAAAGGATGGATGGACACCTGAGTCAAATGACCCTAGCTGCCCACACCAGGATTCGAACCCTGGCGCTAATGGGCCAACAGCTTCGCAGTCAGCCATGCTAACCGTTATGCTGGATGTTTTTAGGGCGACTTCTCGTCCCAAAGATACCAGCGACTGAGCGGGGTCCTCTTTCGAGACAGGAACTAGAACACTTAACAGAGGAACAGGACATAAAAACTCAGCAAGCCACCTTAACACATATATTGCCTTAATCCAAATTCCCTTACAATATACATACAATAGTATACAAGATGTGGAACAGATATAGTGACAGGCTGGTTAACAATAGTATATCACACCACACATACGCTGTGATACTCAAGTCAGTATACAGGGGAATAATACATAGGGGTTGGTGACTCATTTCATACAGTCCTATTTCCTCAGTCCTTGTATATTATTCTGTTCCTTTGAACTTAGGTATTGACACAGCATATTGGGTGTGTTAGGTTAGAGACACTTTCACAGCTGGCATTCACGGCCTCACTGTCTTTAGAATATACAGGCAGTCACTTTCAGGTCTTTGTCACAATACTGAGATCTTATTGTGTCGGCAATGGTGCTGCTGGTGTCTGGCCTTAGTCGAGGTGGCGCCCGGGGGTCGGAGGGAAACCCACAGGTGAGCTTTCCCATAAGAGACACAGGACTGCTACTGGGGGGTCACGGCCCTGATGCATCTCTGGTCTGGGGTACAAGGAGGCCCTCTCTTGTTGGGGCCTCGACCTGGGGAGTGGCCCTCAGGGCTGAGGCCAGACAGTGACAGGAGCCAGGCCTGCCACTTCTTACTCCGGGAGGAGGGCCGGCGGTGAGTTGGGCCAGGGCGATCCTGCCCTGGGGTCCAGGGGATGTCCCTGGGAAGCCGGGAGCTGTGGTTGCCTCTAGGTTGGGGCACTGTCGGGGGTTGGCTGCGGCACCTCGTCCGTGGGGAGTCCGTCAGGGCCGGGCGTCGTCCATGGGTTGGCTGAAGGGCGTAGATCCCCCCTTCAGGTATTGGACCTCGCCACCACTTTTTTTTTTCTTCTTTTTTAACGTGTCCGACCCTGAGCAAAGGCCTCAGTGCCTATTCCCAAGTCCCAGTAGTCCTCCCTGGGGCCCAGTAGTCCTCCTACATCTCCACATATCACCACTTCGGCGCTAACACCCACCATTCATATTGAATACATGCTAGGGCTGTCTCATACAGGACTGGTGTACTGGTATTAGCGGGGGTATTTTTATGACATGTCGGCGGGTCATCTGGTGGATCAGAAAAGTCTGCTTTTTATGAAATTCAAATCCTTAAACTGTTCCCTGTCCTAGCCGGGATTTGAACCTGGGTCCATTAGGACTGCAGGCCGCCTCTCTATCGATTCAGCCACCGCCTCCCCAACAGCAGCACCTTTGGGGAACCACACCTGGAAGAAGAAAGAGAAGGGCATTGCACGCGACCTCCAAATGGAGAGTGGGCTGCGCCAGGAACCTCCTCCGACAGGAGAACCCTCGGGACTGTGAACGAAGGGTGTACAGTTTCCGTCCCTTCCCTGGCACGTACAGTGGCCGTTGCTGTGGTTCCACAGGCCCTCGAGCTAGCAGCAGAAGGACGTACAGTGGCCGTTCCTTCCCCGGTAGGTACAGTGGCCGTTACTGTGGTGCTGCTCCCGAAGGAGGAAGAGGCAGATGAGGGATGTACAGTGGCCGTTCCCTTCCCGGCATGTACAGTGGCCGTCACCGCGGGTCTGCCTGCCCGATGGGAAGTAGATGAGGGACGTACAGTGGCCGTTCCCTCCCTGGTACGTACAGTGGCCATTACCGCAATGCTACTCCCATAGGAGGAGGTGGATGAGGGACGTACAGTGGCCGTTCCCTCCCCGGCACGTACAAAGGCTGTCACCGCGGTTCCACCTCTCCTACTTCTGCCTGTCAACGTGCGTACAGTGGCTGTCACGCTGAGGCGGGCTCCAGATGTGGCTGCAGCAGAAGGGCGTACAATGGCGTACTTTCCCTGGTACATACAGTGGTCATTACTACGGTGCTGCAGGGGGAAACAGCAGAAGGTCATACAGTGGCCGTCCCTTCCCCGGTACGTACAGTGGCCATTACCACGGTGCTGCCTGGGACTGTATCTGGAGCAGTCCCACCCCAATCCTGGCAAAGGCTGGTCCGACCAAGATGTAGTTGGCCATCACTGCGACGTCGTGGTTGGGCGAGTTGAGGGGAAGGGGGACATGAGGCTGGGGCGCACCTGAGCCTGTTTCACTCTGAGTCTGCACCCTGTTTACTTGGCCCACTGTGGTGTCCTCCTGGGATGGGGTGGGGCTGTGGCTCCAAAGTGGGGTGGGGGGTTTGGTGGCGGGAGCGCGCATTTCACTAACCACTCAGCCACAGTGAATGATAATTTTACTGTTCTACGCTACTGTACTTTCCAGATCATCAGTTCACCAATGAATGCTCAAGATTTAGTTCTTTATTTTTCCATGATTTTATGAATAACATATAACAGAATCGACTTGCCAAGAATACTGTACGATTCTGATAGCTCGCTGGCAGAGTCGGTTCTTCAGGAAGAAAGCCGTACGGGTACCCCACATTTTTAGCTGATGAAGAGCATGTTTTTTTTTTTTTTCAATGGATTTAATCGTCTTGTTTCTCTCGACACTATCCTAGAAACTTTCCCATGAGTAAAAATTTGAAATTAAACAAAATACAACACAGTGCTGATACAGTAGAGTAATACAGTACATAGTACAGTACACCATGAGGTGTGACAAAAAAGAAACGGGACTTTGGCTGCTAATCACACGATTCAGCAGCCACACAGTAATGAAGTACAGCATAGTGTTGCCAAACATCTTAGCACTGTATGAGGAAAGCAGAACTTCAATTAACCTATTGTCTTTTTTTCGCAAGTGGTTTTGTAGTTCCTGTCAAGTGCATTCTGTCACAGAATGAGCCTTGAGCAAAGGATTAACATCAAGTTCTTGGCTAACTTGGGAAAAACTCTAGCAGGAACCCTTGCCATTCTGAAGGATGTGTACGGTGAGAAAACAATGTCCTGTATACGTATCTATGAGTGGCAGCTATTGTGAAGGAAGATAATAAAGATCTGTTGGACTCAGAAAATACAAAATATGAAAGTACCGTAGAGAAATATATAACAATCCTAAAGTTGTTTTAAACAAAATTAACCAATTCTATCGCAGAAACTCGGGTTGTGGAACTGTGGAGTATAGCCACACAACCTGAAATTACGCCCCCAGAGTTTGATAGGGAGCAAAACTGGAGATCCTTTTGGGATAGTTTAAATACTTAGTCCATGACAGAACGGACCTCTCCACTGTAAGTAAACTCTCCTATCTGTTAGGACAGGTCAAGGGCACACCTTACAAGTTGACAAGTGAATTACCCGTTGAAGAAAAATATTATGAGGCGGCTTTGACTATCCTTAAACAGAATTATGAAGACAGGGAGCAGGTCATTACCCAGTTACTGAGGACTGTAATTGAATTACCCATGCCTAAACATGATTTTGATTGCTTGCAAAACATTCGCATTGCAGTGAGCTGTAATTTAAAAGCTTTAGGTACTTACAAAGATATAAAAGTAGCTTCCTAGAACTGTATCCTTAAAGTTGCTGCGCAGAACCAAGGATGCATAATATGGTAGGTACCAAAAAGGATCATTTCTCCTGTGAGAAGACTGAGGAGGGCATGATGTAACCCTGTAAACATTTGCAAGGAACAGTGAAGCCTGTTGAAGGTAAACAGAAGGTGAAATTAAAGAAAAGAACCACTAACACACTCGCTGTGAAACTTGAGTCAGGGTCAATTAAGCCTGTAATAAAGAGGAAGTTTGCACTTTTAATAGCTCCTTTAAATCTCAGGAGAAATTACCGAGGACAAAGAATGGACAAGCTGATGATAAGAAGGAATAATGAAGTAAAAACTTCCATGGTAAAGGACAGGAAATGTTGTGTGCTCTGTAGTGAACAACATTCCACTGTATTTTGTCAGAGCTATCCTGGTTATGCCTCTAGAATAGTGAGGCTGAATGACTTGGGGTGTTGTATGATTTTTATGAATTCAGGACATACATCCACAGACTGTAAAAGTAAACTAAATCTCCGTTTCAAATGCAGAAAGGGTAATCACCATTGCGCTTTGTATCCAAGGATGGTCAAGTATGAGGTTCCTAAACCCACCAGTCTCAATATGACCGCTGTGAAAACAAATACTCTAGTAACAATGCCACCTGCAGTTCCAACTGCAGATGTGAAGATAATGGTAGAATATAGAAGTGTATCAGCATGTACTCTTTTTGATACGGGTGTATAGAAAACCTTCATCTCTGCTGATATTGTAGAGAAGTTAAGGTTACACGTTATATGTTAAGTAAATCTAGCCATTACATGGTTCTTAACTATTAGGGAAGGACATTCCTTTGACATAGTTAGACCTTTAATACAACTTGGCAGATAAAAATGCCATATAACAGCAGCTGTACTGGATGAGATGGAAACAAGGTTGACTAAACCAAATGTGAAATCTGATACAGTGGCTCCCATAAAAATTATTATTGGGTCAGATTACTATGGAAGATTCCTACATAAGACTTTCAAGAAGATTAAAGTACAGTTATTCAAGAGTTCAGCAGGTAGCCTTATTATGGGGTCAATTGCCTTCTCCAAAGCAAGCCAGAGGAGAGGCCAAATTGATAGTCTCAGTCTTTGTTACCCCCACACAGTCACTGATGGTAGCTAGAATAGGTGCAGAATTAGAACTTACTCAAATAAATGACTTATTGGATGAGAAAATTGAACCTGTACACAAATTGTGGGATTGGATACTGTGGGAATACATCCTGCAGAACCAACCCCTGAAGAGAAAATAACTATGGATTTGTAAGATCAGTCTGTGAAACGTGGATAATATTGGGTTGGATTACCATGGAAGCTAAACCATTCTGAGTTACCAACCAATTACCAAGCAGCTAAGACTCAGTTAAATTCTCTTCTAAGAAAGTTGAGAAACAACCCAGAACATTTAACAATATGATAATAGTATAAAGGATCAATTGAAGAATAAATTTATAGATGAGGTAGAATTCCCCGTTTATCATAAAGATGGACATTATTTACAACATCGTGCTGTAAGCAAGGATTCAGTAACAACCCCCATAAGAATTGTTTTTAATTGTAGTAGTGAAGCGTCCAAAGGGATAGCTTGCTTGAACGACTCATTCAAGCGAGCTAACCCTTTCAGAACGACTGTCTGTATTGTGGACCTACGCTAACGGAGAAGTTGGGGAATATATTATTACGACTTAGAGAAACCATATGCTTATACGGCAGACATTAGTAAAGCTTTTCTCAGAACAGGATTGAGGTAAGTGAACAGAAAATTTACAATATTCCTGCGGCCTCAAGACCCTCAAAATGAGGATATCCTTTGAAAAATGTTTCCCATCGATGCTCTTTGGCTCTTGTGCTAGTCCTTTCCTGGTATGCAACACTTGGAAGCATCATTTTGAAAAGGCCAAATGCCCAGAAATAGGGCAGGCCTTCTATATGGATAAAATACAATGTGTTGCTGATACAGAGGCGGAAGCATTGAAGACTTAAGAAGTAGCCAGTTCTGGATGTGGGAAGACAAATTTTCCGTTACAGAGCTGGAACACAAATTCACTTTTAAGGAACAGAATACAGGAGGACTATCCTAATACTGACATTCCCAAAACTCAAAATGTGTTGGGTCTTAACTGGGATACAAGAGCTGATGAAATAAGTTTAAAACCAATTAAGTTCTCTGATGTCATTCCCACCATAGAGATCCTTGTTAAGTCAGGTCTCCATGTTATTTAACCCATTAGGATTGGTCAGTCCTATACTTATTAGAGACAAATGTTTAGTGCACGAGGCTTGGCGAGAAAAGCTGGACTGGGACACTGAATTAGGTGAGACGTATGTTGAACTATGGGAACAGATTAGAGAAGAATTTGAAATATCATCAAGCATATATATTCCCAGGCAGATAAACAGTAACGAGCAGTCACATTTACATATATTTTGTGATGCTTCTCAAAAGACATAAGGGGTAGTATCTTATTGTGCAACAAGAGATTATTACAGTAAAATTATTATCTCCGAAGCCAGAGTTGCACCAATTAAAGGAAGAACCCTACCTCAAATGGAACTGGCTTCCATAGAAGTAGGAGCAGCACCTAACCTCTGCGTTTCAACAGGCCTTAGCGCCCCACAGCGGTCCGGGGGCCCGGGTAGCAGTAAAACCACCAAATATTTGGAGCGCGAATTCGCTTTTACTCTGGATATCCTTCTTTCAGAATACTTAGCAGTTATGTATATTTGATCATTACTAACAACAGTATTAATGTTACATGAATGTCTGTCAGCAAAATTTAATTGTAAATGCATATTGCCGAAATACTTCGGAAATATTTATGCCGTAATGAAGAACCATAACAAATCCTGCCTTCGCCACAGCTGCTTCCTCTTGTAATTTCCTCCGATTTTGAAGACGAAATGAACCCAGCAGTGCAAGACTACAGTGGAACAAGATGACTTTGGAAGATATGATCATTGTACAGAGGTGAGGAGGTACTTCATGGAAGTATGATTTTCGCGGGAATGAATGAAAACAAACCCTCAGTCCGTTCTCTTTAGATCCGCATAGCCTTTACTTTCATTAAGCCGAAAATCAACACTTAATTGAAATGAAGAGGGTATTGTAACAAATCTTTTCATTTATGACATGTTAGTATTCAAAATCCGTTCATTCTCCCAAATTACACAGAATAATACCCTGGCATTGAGAGTTCTGTTATCCTTTACATGACAGTGATCTAAACCATTTACAGCTGTCAGATGTCGCCAGAGAGACCCACCTCACCAAATAGTTCCAACCGCGACGGAGGCCGCGACAACCCCCCCTTCACCCCCCACACTTTCGCTCTCGAAAGCGCCGTCACGTTCCGTGGCGCTCCAGCTGTTGAAACGCTGACTTGTTGGCTCTTCTTCTGAGGGACAAGTTCATCGATGCTCTTAATAGTGCAGAGTTGAAAATGCAAGTGTTACAGGCTGTACAGGTTGGAAATTAATGCCAGTAATATTTTTGCACCTTGCACTGTAACATCCCATGTTTTTTATACATTTTTACGCTGATGTGTATTATCCACATCGATTCAGTATTTATTTTTTTTCAGTTGAACGATGACACTTGAGGCTAATATTTTACCAGTGAGTTCCTATATATTTTGTGATATTTATGCACACTTTTAAAAGAAAATATCATATGCAGTTTAAAAGTTCATTTATAGAAAGGATCCCTAAAAGCGAAAACGGGATGCCAGCTCTCTCTATGTTTTGTTTTGTGAGGGGCAGCATTATAGCCTCCTGCCTGGAGTTTTCCTTTCTTCTAGCCCCTAGTATGAGTTAGAGCACCGACTTCTGTTCTCCTAAAAGGGGAACAAGTTTTGGAACAAGACTTGGAGCAAGTTTTGGATATAAGTCTGGGAGTGGACTTTACTGAAGTTCTGGCAGAGTATTTTACTTCTGACACTGGGTCCAGCATGGCCATTGTCTGTTTTCTTATCCAAGTATTGCCCAGGCCTGGAACAAGTCCAGTCTCCCTCGTGCCATCTAGCATGTATGGAGAAGCACCATGTAAATAAAGGACGAATCTCTAATGTCAGGGTGTTTCGTCAACCTCCTGGATTACCCTATTCTCCTTCCCAGAATATCTGAAGGGTCAGCGCTACCAAGTACACCTTATATCCTTCTTCAAGTCATAGTGTGGACACCCTTTTTAGTTAGGTCCATTTATTATTTTATTTTAGAGTGTAATACTCATTATTCTCAAATATTTCTAAAATGCCCGCCACCGGACCACCCACCCTGCCACCCCCCACCCCACCACCGGGCCACCACCACACCACCACCCCAGAAGGACACAACGGGGGGGGCTAGTGACCAAGGTCAAGAGGGTCACCTGTCCACTACTGACCTGAGCCCCTCTTTCCCGCAGCTGCCCCGACACCAGGTGACCAAAGAACGGCAACGACCTTGCAGGCGGGACAATCATCATCAGCAGTGGGGTGTGACTGAACAGGCTTCAGTCCCAAGTAACATCTTGGCGACGGCCATAGTTACACCCTCAAAGGCAGGAGGCTCAAGGCTACAGCCTACAGTGAGCACCAGGGCGTCAGTACCCGCAGCCACTTCAAGGGCAGGAGGCCCTAATTTGAGCACCAGGGCGTCAGTACCCTCAGCCACTTCAGGGGCAGGAGGCCCTAGCGTAAGCATCGGGACATCAGTGCCCTCAGGGCAGGAGGCCCTAATGTGTGCACCAGGGTGTCAGTGCCCTCAGCCACTTCCAGGGCAGGAGGCCCTAATGTGTGCACCAGGGTGTCAGTGCCCTCAGCCACTTCCAGGGCAGGAGGCCCTCACGTGAGCACCAGGGCTTCAGTATCCTCAGCCACTTCAAGGGCAGGAGGCCCTAATGTGAGCACAGGGGCATTAGTGCCTTTAGCCACTCCAGGGGCAGGAGGCCCTAGCAGACAGCTAGAAGTGGGTCCCAGGGCGAGAAGACCTGGAGCCACGGCTGTAACAGATCCAGGAGAGAGAGTCTGTGCTTCCCTCCCTGTATATAGGAGAGGACACGGTCTCCGTGGAAACTGCCTATCTCGTTCCCCTGTGGGGACTGTTCGTCACCACCCTAGAGTGTTGCCCCGGAGGTGTCGCCAGAGTGGTGGCAAAGTCCGAGACCGGACCTGCCTCCCACGCCTGGGAAATCTCTGTCCTTTACAGGCACAAGACGGAGTCCCTCACCCCGCTGAGCCGCAGACGCCAGGCCCGCCTCCTCCAGCTGTTTGGCCCCAGTCCCGAGGGCCACCTCTCAGGTCGAGGCCCCCAGACAGGAGGGCCTCCCTGCACCCCACCAACGAGGCCACGAGGTAAGGGCCTCCCCTCAGGTCGAGGCACCCAGACAGGAGGGCCTCCCTGCACCTCACCGACGACCAGGACTTGGGTAGCGACTCCCCTGCGGGTAGTGTGTTGCCCATTGCAGGCAGAGTCCCCCTAAGGCCCTCTCCTCACGCCCGACGACAGAGTGTATCAAACCCAGGAAACACGGGTAAATAAGTGACGCCCCTTATACCGAGAATAAGCTGGGGAAAAGAACAGCGAACAGTGACAGAGTGCGACTAATGTAAAACCAGTGACAATTGTTATTAATCCAAAAGAATTCCATACCCGGCAGTATAGAAAAGTACTTAGACCGCCAATCATAGAAAGTAGAGTAATTACACCTGCCCAAGAATAAATGAACTTTCCGTAATTGTGAATGAAGACCAGGGTGCGATGGAGAATCAAAAGCCTGTGTAAAGCGCTGCCGTGACCAGGTGACTGTGTCAAGTGTCGCAATCCTCACCCTGTCTTCTTTATGGTAGTATTTCCCTCACGGACTCTTAACCTTGTTTATTCCCCTTGTTATCAAGTGCATATATGTTTTGGTTTTAAATGAAATATGGGTATCTCCATTATATATAACTAAAGACATTGGTATGCATGTATCATATTGTGTGTTAAGTGCAACTGTATTTTGTGATATCAAAGTCTAACTCTGTGTCCCTGTATCCTGTATCTTAAATATCACTCTGTGTTATATTGTAACGGTTTAGAATTAAGGCAATAGATGTGTTAAGGTATACTGCCTAGTTTTTATGTCCTGTTCCTTTGTTGGTGCTTTACTTCCTGTCCGGAAAGAGGACCCCGCTCAGTCGCTAGTGTTTTTAGGACGAGGAGTCGACCTAAAAACACTCAGCATAACACTGGTGGCAAGCGGTGGTTCTGGATCCGAGTAAAAGCACGAAGGAACGAAAAAGGAAACTTGCACAATGGCAGCCAAACCGCACATTCAATTGCCGAAATTCAACCCGGACCAATGTGACATTGATGTGTATTTAGATATGATTAAGCCCCTCTTAGACATAGGGTTTGACTCGGACAAGGAAGAAATTGCAGTCACATTGCCTAACCTGGGAAAAATAATCGCCACTGTCGCACCAAAAGTCGTCCCAGAACTGACATGGGACCAGTTCTCGCAAATTGTGAGACAGGCTTTCATGCCTTCCATGGGCAGAGTTGTCCCTCTCTCGCAGCTCGATGCCCTCACCTACGACGGTGTCCTAGATGACTTTCGTCCAGGCTCGGCGCCTCGTCAGCGCCGCTTATCCTGAGGCAGCAACGAATACTCGGGATACCCACACATTTAATGCCCTGCTGAGGATTCTCCCTAGCACAGTCAGGGAGCACTTCTCTATCTTTGATCCCTCAGGGGACATTGATCAGGACCTGCAACTCGTCAGACGTCTCCTCGCCGCCCGTCCCATACCACAACCCCTTCACGCGGTGACAAGATTCCCCACAAAGCACAACCCTCCACCAAAACCTAAGCCGCCGCCTCACCAGCCACCTACAGAGCCACCTCCTACTGTGCCCAGGGCTTACCCGCAAAAGAAACGCCCCAACCCCAAGGAGCAAGGCAACCTGATTACCATAAACCCTTGGGAGTTCACAGCCTGCAGTCGCACCTGCCCCCTGCACGACATAAGAGAGCAGCTCAAGGCAAGCAGGCGCAGGAACTTCCACCAGGGGCACAAGAAAGTCTCCTCCTTAGATGACGATGCCCCGGAAGACAATGCGCCGCCACTATTCTACTCAGGACCAGACGACGAGGAACACGACGATCACACCAACCTCAGCAGATGGATTTTTAGGCCCGCCCCCGCACCTCCCCACGGTGGCGGGGGCCACCTCACACTACTACAGACCCCCAATCTACAACAAGATTTGGCTGAACGGGGTCAAGGCAAGACTACTGGTGGATACGGGAGTAGCCAGGTCATGCCTTTACTCCCATTTCTACTCCCGCCACACCTCAGCATTCAGCCCACTCCTCCCCACCTCAGCCAACCTCGTAGACGTGGGGGATGGCCCCCTACCCATCCGTGGGGAAACCCGGGCCCTTCAAACCAGCACTCACCAACGAGTGTCCACCAACCACCCCTTCATCATATTTGATTCTACATGTAATCAATATGATGGATATCTTGGGCTGGACCTCCTCCAAAAACTCCACGCGACCATTGATTGTCATCAGCGTCGCCTCCACTTCAGTCCAGCCCACCACAACCAAGCATCCATCAACAACAAAAAAATATCTCGAAGAATAACGAAAAACAACACCACCACCCCCACACACCCCCCCGACACTCACCTGCCCCAACCCACCTGTACATGTAACCCCACCCCAGCCTCACTCAATGCCTCACTTCATCCCCCTCCATCCCCATCTCCCATTCCACCCCTACTACCCCCCTCTCCATCCTTCCCTGCCATTATCGCTTCCACATTTACCATTCCACCTCACCAAGAAGCTTGGGTGACACTCAACGGACCCTCAGGTACATCAGTCCTTTTCTCACCATCCATACCCACCGGACCCCTATCATCCTGTCTCGTGTCCCCCACCTTCCTCCCCCCCCACGCCCAACAAATCCGTATCGCAAACCTCACCACACCTTTAACTCTACCACGAGGACTCATCATTGGCGATACGGAAGAAGCCGAACCATGCCAAGCACCACCCCCCAATCACCCCGCTCTCCCCAACCTACCATCACATCTATCCCCTTCCCAAACCAACAGTCTCTGACAACTACTCCTGGACTTTCAGGACCTATTCTCCGCTGGCCCAACCAATCTTGGCCACACCACTTATCTCAGCCACGAGATTCATACTACAGGACCTCCCATTCGCCAACCATCATGCCAAAAAAAAAAAAAAAACAATGGGCAGAAGAAAACCGGCAGGTCCAGGATATGCTTGATGAAGGTGTCATCTCAAACTCCACTAGCCCATGGTCCTCACCTGTTGTACTCGTGCAGAAAAAAGACGGAACCATGCGTTTCTGCGTCGATTACCGCAGAGTGAACGACGTTACGGTCAAAGACGCTACACCACTACCCAGGATCGATGACTCTCTGGACTCCCTCCACGTATCGACATGGTTCTCTACCCTAGACCTGCGATCAGGCTATTGGCAAGTCCCAGTCCACCCCGATGACAAGCACAAAACTGCCTTCTCAACATCAAACGGGAAGCACTACGAATTTAACGTCCTTCCCTTCGGACTCTGCAACGCCCCCGCCACATTTTCCCGCCTCATGGAATCTGTTCTGAGCGGGCTCACCTGGGAAACCTGTTTGGCTTACCTAGACGATGTCATCGTCTTCAGCCACACCTGGGCTGACCACCTCCACCGCCTCAAACAGGTATTCCAGCATATACGCCAGGCCAGGCTCAAACTAAAACCCACAAAATGTGTTTTAGCAGAACCCTCAGTCTCCTTCCTTGGACACCTCATCAATGTGGGAGGCATCTCTCCTGACCCTGACAAGCTACGTGCAATCGCCGACATCCCCCTACCTCACGATGTGCACAAAACTAGAGCCTTCCTAGGTCTAACCTCCTATTACCAGCGTTTCGTGAAAGGCTTTGCAGACATTGCCAAACCTTTACACGACCTGAGCAAGAAAGGAGAACCTTTCGTCTGGACAGAACCCAGGAAAAACGCATTCACCACTCTCAAGTCCAAGCTGACCTCCGCCCCACTCGTCGCCTTCCCAGACTACAACCTCCCCTTCCGTCTATATACCGACGTCTCACTCATCGCCATAGGGGCTGTCCTTGCCCAAGTCCAAGACGGCCGCGAGCATATCATCGCCTGTGCCAGCCGCACCCTAAACCCTGCGGAGAGAAATTACACGGCCACCAAACGTGAATGCCTGGGAATTATCTGGTCCCTCGATTACTTCCGCTCGTATATCTCAGGCACCCACGTGATTATCATTACCGACCACCAATCCCTACAGTGGTTACACCAGTCCAACACCACCAACGCACAACTCATACGATGGTGAGAAGCACTCGAGGAATATGACTTTGAAATATCATACCGTCCAGGCAAGCTCCACACAAACGCCGACGCCCTTTCCCGACTACCCATCAATGCCATTTCTGCAGAACCAGACCTTATCCAAATGTGGATCAATAAGCAAAGCCCCACCTGGATCCCGCCGAGCACTTTCACCAAACTCCACCTGCACGGCGAACACCTGTTCGACCCCAACGGCCACATCGTCCTAAGCCCCACCACCGCCCACGACACCATGCTGCACCTTCGCGCCAACAATGGCATTCACCTGGGGACTAAGAAACTCGTACAAGTCTTCAGTGACATGTACTGGACACCAAACCCCTCCACCATCGCCAAAAACATTATACAATCCTTCCGCGCTTGTGCTTTGGGGAAAGACATCACCCGCACACCTGGCCCTTCAGGAAAAATAACAGCAACAAAACCCTGGCAACTACTTTCCCTCGACGTCGTCGGCCCCCTCACACCCAAAACAGGGTAAATACATAATCACCTTCGTGGACGTCTATTCCGAATTCATCATCGCATGCCCCGCCAAAGATCACAGTGCAGTATCGGTTGCCGACGCCTTAACTCGCTACGTCTTCCCATATTTTGGCATTCCCCAGGCATTGCACTCGGACAATGCACCAGAGTTCACGGGAAAAGTCTGGCAAGAGTTAGCAAAAATATTCGGGTTTCACATCTCCCACTCATCCCCCTACTGGCCCCAAGATAACAGCATCTGTGAAAGAAGCCATCGCTCCCTCCTGAATCAGGTCCGCACACGCATCATGCAAACAGGGAATGAAGATTGGCCTGCCCATGTCAAGATAGTCCAATGGGGCCTAAATACGTGCCCACGAGAAGACGGCATAACACCACACGAACGAGTCTTCGGGGAAACCCCGCTCCTCCTACCCCTCCGCCACCACCTTCAGCCACCCACCCCGCCCTCCACTACTGACCCTCTCCACCACCTCAAACGCCGCCTCCACCACCTACAAACACAACAGGACCTAACGTCCGACACCAACCACACCAACCCATACAAACCTGGCCAGTCTGTTGTCGTGGCACACCTCCCTGCCCCAATAAGATCTCACCCCGATTCATTGGCCCCTTCACCATAATCCGAGTCCCCAACCCCTATCAAGTAATCATAAACCAGCAAGGGCAGCAATGCACATACCGCAATCGCCACGTGCGACCATTCCACCAACAATGACCACCCCCACACCCGCGCACCCCGCACCTCTTCCCGCACTCCTGGCCACACGGAATTTTCCGAGAATTACCCCCCAGACTCCTACTCCTACTCCTTCTCACCCCCACCCAGCACCTCACCGACAACCACACCACCCCCCACAACACCTGGTCCTGACTCACCACCTCCACTGCCTACATCACCACCCCTGCCCAGCACCACCACCCACTCACAGCCTACCACACACCTCCCTACCACCCATCCCCCTACCACCTCCCACACCACACCGCCTCCACCGCCTACCTCACCACCACCGCCCCAAGCCGCCACCTCCTCGCACCTCACCTCTCACACCCCTGCCACCTGCACACACACCGCTCCCCTACCTACCCCATCAAACACCCCCCCCCTCCCCCGCGACCATGCCCATTATACGCGCCACACCGCACCCCCACCCGCCTCACCCCCCAACAGCCGCACGCCCTCACCACCACCACGTGCACAACCACCCCTCACCACCCACACCCACACTCACTACCACCACCACCAGATCAGGACACCTTTCACGCCCACCCTCCAGATACACTCCAACACCACCTCCCAGTGCATGCCCAGCCCGCCACCCACCACCACAAACCCCCCCTACCCCAAACACCTCCCCCATAACCCTCCCTCTCCACCAAGGACGATGGAATCCTCCCAAATCCCAATTCCCCAAAGTGAAATGCTCCTCCCACAGACCCATCCCCCATAAAAGCACCAACCCCCCATCACTCTCCAGCATACAACTTCTGTCTCCTCACCAGGCATCAATCCCCACAATGAAGGTTACCAGAGTCCACTGGCTCCCTCTTGACCAACCACCCGTCAGGATCCGGGGGACACACCACCTTCTCCGCCTCCTACACCGGACCGACCACCCATCCTCCATCCGTCTCTCTCTCATCCCCTATCGGAAGCCCAACAACATCACCCACCACGGGACAGACCTCCTACAACGCCTCACCCTGGCCCACAAAACGTCCACCTCCACCACCTACCACCTGCTGTCATGAGGTCATGACTTTTTCAACATGGAGGGTGGTAAAATGCCCGCCACCGGACCACCCACCCCACCACCCCCCACCCCACTACCGGGCTACCACCACACCACCACCCCAGGAGGACACAACGGGGGGGGCTAGTGACTCAAGTCAAGAGGGTCACACGTTCACTACTGACCTGAGCCCCTATTCCCCGCAACTGCCCCGACACCAGGTGACCAAAGAACGGCAACGACCTTGCAGGCGGGACAACCATCATCAGCAGTGGGGTGTGACTGAACAGGCTTCAGTCCCAAGTAACGTCTTGGCGACGGCCATAGTTACACCCTCAAGGACAGGAGGCCCAAGGCTACGGCCTACAGTGAGCACCAGGGCGTCAGTACCCGCAGCCACTTCAAGGGCAGGAGGCCCTAATGTGAGCACCAGGGCGTCAGTACCCTCAGCCACTTCAGGGGCAGGAGGCCCTAGCGTGAGCACCGGGGCATCAGTGCCCTCAGCCACTTCCAGGGCAGGAGGCCCTAATGTGTGCACCAGGGTGTCAGTGCCCTCAGCCACTTCCAGGGCAGGAGGCCCTCACGTGAGCACCAGGGCGTCAGTACCCTCAGCCACTTCAAGAGCAGGAGGCCCTAATGTGAGCACTGGGGCATTAGTGCCTTTAGCCACTCCAGGGGCAGGAGGCCCTAACAGACAGCTAGAAGTGGGTCCCAGGGCGAGAAGACCTGGAGCCACGGCTGTAACAGACCCAGGAGAGAGAGTCGCCTCTGTACTTCCCTCCCTGTATATAGGAGAGGACACGGTCTCCGTGGACACTCTGCCTATCTCGTTCCCCTGCGGGAACTGTTCGTCACCACCCGGGAGTGTTGCCCCGGAGGTGTCGCCAGAGTGGTGGCAAAGTCCGAGACTGGACCTGCCTCCCACGCCTGGGAAATCTCTGTCCTTTACAGGCACCAGACGGAGACGAGGCCGCAGTCCAACCCTGACAGCGCGTCTCCCAGCAGACGATCGCACCCCCAGGACCCCCAGGTGAGACCAGCAGACTACAGGCGAGGGCAACCCTGACTCCCTCACCCCGCTGAGCCGCAGACGCCAGGCCCGCCTCCTCCAGCTGTTTGGCCCCAGTCCCGAGGGCCACCTCTCAGGTCGAGGCCCCCAAACAGGAAGGGCCTCCCTGCACCCCACCAACAAGGCCACAAGGTAAGGGCCTCCCCTCAGGTCGAGGCACCCAGACAGGAGGGCCTCCCTGCACCTCACCGACGACCAGGACTCGGGTAGTGACTCCCCTGCGGGTAGTGTGTTGCCCATTGCAGGCAGAGTCCCCCTAAGGCCCTCTCCTCACGCCCGACGACAGAGTGTATCAAACCCAGGAAACACGGGTAAATAAGTGACGCCCCTTATATCGAGAATAAGCCACGGGAAAAGAACAGTGAACAGTGACAGAGTGCGACTAATGTAAAACCAGTGACAATTGTTATTAATCCAAAAGAAGTCCATACCCGGCAGAATAGAAAAGTACTTAGACTGCCAATCATAGAAAGTAGAGTAATTACACCTGCCCAAGAATAAAAGAACTTTCTGTAATTGTGAATGAAGACCAGGGTGCGTGGGAGAATCAAAAGCCTGTGTTAAGTGCCGGCGCGACCAGGTGACTGTGTCGAGTGTCGCGATCCGCACCCTGTCTTCTTTATAGTAGTATTTCCCTCACGGACTCTTAACCTTGTTTATTCCCCTTGTTATCAAGTGCATATATGTTTTGGTTTTAAATGAAATACGGGTATCTCCATATATATAACTAAAGACACTGATATACATGTATCATATCGTGTGTTAAGTGCAACTGTATTTTGTGATATCAAAGCCTAACTCTGTGTCCCTGTATCCTGTATCTTAAATATCACTCTGTGTTATATTGTAACGGTTTAGAATTAAGGCAATAGATGTGTTAAGGTATACTGCCTAGTTTTTATGTCCTGTTCCTTTGTTGGTGCTTTACTTCCGGTCCGGAAAGAGGACCCCGCTCAGTCGCTAGTGTTTTTAGGACGAGGAGTCGACCTAAAACACTCAGCATAACAATTTCATATATTCTTTCTCTTACTTTTCCTTAATTTAAATGTACTGGTCTCTTATTATTTTTTGTAAGTGGGATTTTGGTGGTTATTTTTCCACCAGTACTTCTATTGACCAGTGATGTGGCACAACCAAGAAGCATGCAAGAAACACTGGCCAGGGCTCTAGAAGTTGAGTCCTGCATCAGGTCCAGTACGTCCACTTTTCAGTCAGGTCATAGTGCGAGATTCAAGACAAGAAAGGGGCAGGTACGTGAAGCAGAAAAATTTGAAGAAAGTTGCTGGTACTGTGAAAAGCCAGGAGATAGAAAAGAGACTGTTACAAGTGGAAGAGCGAACAGAAGATCAGAGGAGGTTGCTGGTTCTGTGGGAATCCAGGACACAAGAAGGAGGATTGTTACAAATGGAAGAAGTAGCAAGAATGAAACAGGACAAGCAAACACGACTGTGACAAACGGGTGTTGGACATGTGGTGAGGTGGGACACTTCAGCTATGATTGTCCAAATGAGAATGATGGCAAGAAGGCTGCAGAAGATGAGAAGGATGAGGGTAAATTAGTAAAGGCTGGTGACAAGAGGTAACAACCAGCCAGTTTTTCCCAAGAAGCCCCACCACTGAGGAAATGCATGAGCACCTTTGATTGATAGTGTACAAGAAGACAGAAGAACAGATAGCAAGCAGTGTAGTAGGAATGGGAATCTCAGCAAGAAATGCTGCCACATTGTAGTCACAGGGCCAGTGTCAGCTGAACAAGACCTGAAGAGGATGAAGATTTAACCCGTCACGTCCCAACCGATTTCGCACCTCCGATACCCCCCAATCCCGAGCTATTTTGGAAAAAAAAAAAATTGGCTAAACCTTCACGTTTGGTGAGAAACATCGAAAATTCATAGAGAAATCGCTCACCTGAGGTTTGAAATACTCGATACAGGTAGCATTACCTCCTTACCTTACTGGGTTTTCTATCAGGCTGGCTCCAAAGAAAACGAGTTCTATGGGAGGATAACTATTCCACACCACTCATAAACGGTATTTATTTATTTATTTGGTACGAATTTATATGTAGTACGAGAGTATATTGGTTTTCAAACTGTGACATAGGCATTATAAGCATTGTTTCACTCACTAACTCATCAACATACCTGACCTTTTTTGGCGACATTACCTGATCATCATTTCTGACTGTTTCTTCCTCTAATGCTATGTAAACTTTGTCCTCCACATTGTCATTGATTGGGGAACCACTCTGGCCCTGAATGTCTTTATTGACCAGGTCACTGGTAACAGGTGAATTGACGAGACAATGGCGTGCAGGGGAGGGGGAGGTTATGTGGTGCAAGGCATTGTCCCTGCCTGGCATCTTGTAGAGGAATAGTGGAAGGTGTCCCGTGAATACATACCAAAAATTACACGCGAAAATTGAAAATTGTGCAAATGATGAACCTTGCAATTGTGCAACTTACCAGTACGTCGATGGGACTAGCTGTGACAAAAAGTTGTGACGTACCCATACATCGATGGGATGCCTTGAGTTAAAATCAGTGCTATAGTGGCTTCAGCAGAGTACAGTGTGACCATCTTGGGAAGTGGTTTCCAGATTCAGCCCTGATACTACAGTAAGAGCTACTGGAGTTTGTGGGACTACTGAAATGTCAGTGGAAGACACCCGATTGCCTCAGGAAGTATTGGCAACTGGTGGTTCCAAAGAAAATGAGGTCTGGGATCTTGGATGAGTCGCATTACCTGATCACTAATGGGCACCTGGGAGTGAAGAAAACTCTAAGTTGGCTGCAACAGAGGTTTTACTGGACTGGCATGCGTCAGGATGTTGAAGAGTAGTGTCGGGCCTGAGATGTATGTTGTGCCAAGAAGGGGCCCAAGAAACATGGTTGCATCTCTCTCCAGCTGTACCAAATGGATGCACCAATGGAATGAGTTGCAGTGGACATTGCTGGACCTCTGCCGTTCACTGAAAGAGGAAACGGGTATATATGTGTCACCATGGAGTACTTAACAAAGTGAAGCTTATGCCATCCCCGAGCAAGAGGCTGTGACTGTTGCTCAGGTGTTGGCTGACCAGTTTTTCTGTCATTTTGGGATGCCACAAGAGCTACATTCAGACCAGGGTAGAAACTTCGAGTCTGTTGTGTTCCATGAGTGCTGCAAGTTACTGGGGATCAAGAAGACCAGGACGACCCCACTATGGCCAGAGCCAGATTGGATGGTGGAGAAATTCAACTGGACCATGCAACAAAAACTGTCCAAGTACCTTGATAGCGTCAAACAGATTGAGATCAGAAATTACCCGGAGTATCAGTCTGCATCCCATGAGTCTACCAGCTACACCCCTGCAAAACTGATGCTGGGCCACTAGTTACGTTTACCCATTTACCTGTTAATGGGATGACTACCTGGTGAGGAGCTGTCTAGACACCTCCAGCCATGCAAAGCATCTTCAGGAAAGGCTGGCTAAAGTACAGTACATTATCAAGTGCGAGAAGCTCTAAAGTTTTCAGCCGAAATGATGAAGTGTAACTATGATGCCAAGGCAAGTGAGGTGAGATTCATGGACGTTTACAATCTTTGGTTATGCAATCGTCAGTGGAAGAAGGGACTGTCACTGAAGCCGCAGAGACCGTGGGATGTTGGACCACCTATCAGATGTAACATACTGGATTCAGAGAGGCAGGAAATCTTGCCCAAAGGTGGTACACGTGAGTCATCTGTGGCAGTCCCATGGGACAGGGCACTACAGCTGGGACGTCTCCGAGGAATTGTGTTCTCTTGCAACCAAGGATGTTGAGGAAGACCAAAGGAACTGGAGTACAAGAGGATGGTGAGTTTCCCAAGAGAAGAAACACATCAGGAAGAGGACCAAGACATTCCAGGAGGAGTGGACTGTGTGGAGAATCAAGGATATTGTTGGAAGCAGCATAGAGGACTTGATAAGTTGAAGGATTATTTTATGTATAATTAGGTATTTCATTAGGATTAAGGATTATGTTTGTATACATTGTGTAGATTTGTCAGGACGACAAAGGACTAGGGAAGGGGTAGTGTAGAGAAGCGGGATTTGCTAGTTAGATAGCACTGGAAGGTTCTCGGTAAGTCTCGTAATTTGTTTATGGGGCAGAGTTGCCAGTTTGCCTGCCATTTGAGCGGAGGTATTTTTGAGTTATACATTAATTTTTAATCTCTTTTTTCTCTATAATGTTTTATTTATGTAATGGTTTGTTAAATTATGTAATTTTATCTCTGTATGCTAAACACATCCATACCCCATTATCCGGCACATCGATAACCAGCGCTTCACTAGACTGAACACAAGAAGTAAAGGAACAATCCCACAATCTGAAAAATTTGAATGTCTGTTGCCTCGCTAGTCCAACACCCCACCTCTCCAATCCGACACCCCTCCTCTCCCTAGGTTTGAAACGAAGCTTTCCCAGTCCTGTCCTCCCTCCATCCCCTCTCTTCTTCCCCTCCCAGTCCCTCCTCTCTCCCGCATCCCTCCTCCATTCCCCATCACACTCATTACTGCCAAGCATCTCTCCCTCTGTCCCCCTGCCCTTCCCCAACCCTGATTGTCTCCATCTCCATCCCACCACCCTCCCCCACCCCTGCTTCTCTCCCACGTGGGTGGGTGGATGGACGAGTGAGTGAGTGAGAGTGATGAATGAGTGAAAATGGTGAGTGAGTGGTGAGTGAATGAGAATGGTGAGTGAGTGAGAGTGGTGAATGAGTGAGTGAGACTAGGTGGGTGGGTTGTAGGGCTGTTTGACCTTCTTGTTTCCTTCCCTGTCCCCCCAACCCTCCCCCACCCCCACTGGTCTTCCTCCCCCACCCCTGCTTGTCTCCTTCCCCCACCCATGCTTGGTGCACTGCCAACAGCCTGCCTGTCCCCCCACCTGCCCCCACCCTCACTTGTCTTCCGTGTGTGTGTGTGTTCTTACCTAATTGTATCTTTACAGGAATGAATCAAGCTCGTACTGTCCCGTGTCTTAAACCATATTTATCATACATATCCTTAAAATTGTGAATTGTTTTGGCACACACCATTTCATTTGGTAGTGCATTCCACTGATCAATTGCTCTATTTGGGAATCTAAATTTCCTTACGTCTTTATCATTTCTCTTCTTATGCAGTTTTTTGCAGTGTCCTCTTGCTGATGCTTCCCCATAGGTTAAGTAATCATTTATGTCTATTTTCTTCTTCTCTGATATGCATTTATATAGCATAACCATGTCACCTCTTTTCCTTCTCTCCTGTAGTGTTGGTAGATTCAGTTTATTTAGTCTTTCTTCATAGCTTAGATCCCTTAAGCTTGGTACTCATCTTGTAGCGGCCCTTTGAACTTTTTGAATCTTGTTTATGTGTTTTTTGAGATGAGGACTCCAGACTACTGATGCATACGCCAGGGTTGGTCTGATGAATGATGTTATTACCTTTCTTAGCATGTCTTCATTCATGTATGTGAATGCTATTCTCATATTTGCAAGCAGTGTATACATGTTCCGTACCTGCTCACTGATGTGGTCTACCGGAGATAGTCTGTTATTGATAATCACACCTAGGTCCTTTTCTCTGATGTGTGTAGGGTTTTATCTCCTAACGTATCATCCCAATCAGATCTTTTTCCACTTTTACCAAACTTGATTACATGACACTTGTCCACATTGAATTCCATTTGCCATGTATTACTCCATTCATGAAGTTTATTTAATTCTTCTTGTAGCTCTTTACAAATGTCTGTGTTAGTAATTCTCCTTTGTATTTTTGCATCATCTGCAAACCTATTTAAATAGTTTTCAGGTCCAGTGTTATTGTCTATATCATTTATATACACTAAAAACATGATTGGGGCCAGCACTGAGCCCTGTGGAACTCCGCTAGTCACTTCTATCCATGAGTAGTTTCTACTTAGTACTGTTCTCATTTCTCTTCTTATGAGAAAATCTTGCATCCAACAATACAGTTTGCCTCGAATTCCTTCTTGATGGTACAGTTTCCATAAAAGTCTTTGGTGTGGTACTATGTCAAATGCTTTCTTGAAATCTAAATAGATACTGTCCACCCATCCTTCTCTTTCCTGTAATGTGTCTGTTACTCTGTCATAGTAACTCAACATATTATGTAGTAACACATGATTTTCCGTTTCTGAAACCAAACTGTCTATGTTATCATACTGTGTTCTTCTAGATGATTTACCCAAACTTTTCTAATACCTTGCTTACAACACTGGTCAGTGATACTGGTCGATAGTTGAGTGGATTTTGTCTATTCCCTTTCTTGAATAAGGGAACACTGTTTGCTTTCTTTCACATATCAGGTAGTTTACCTTGACTCAAGGATTTCTTGAAAATTAAAGATAACGGTTTACTTAACTCCTTTGCACATTCACATAGTACCCAACATAAAATTTCATCAGGACCATTTGCTTTTCCTTTGTCTAATTTACTTAGCTCCTCCTGTATTACTTTTTCTGATCTTTGCATATCTGGTAGTATGTGTAGGCATGCATGTTCCACATAATCCCCCTCAAAATTTCATTCCTTCGTAAAAACTGATTGGAATTTCTTGTTTAGTGCTTCACAAATATCCTTCTCTTGTGTATAGGTGATTCCCTCGTCCGTAATGGATTGTATTTTATCTTTTACTTTGGTTTTGCTTCTGATGTAGCTGTAAAATAGCTTCGGTTGATCACTACCTTTATTTATGATATCCTCCTGAAACTGTTTCTGGGCTTCTCTCCTTATTCTTTTATAATCGTTTCTTGCCTGTTTGTAATTATTATATGCCCTTTCACTATTGTGTCTTCTGTATCTATTCCACAACAAATCTCTTTTTTTCTTTTGATTTTTTACATTCTGTATTGAACCATTTCTTTATTCTCTTGTCTGCTTCTTTGTGCTTTGGGATGTACTTCTGGACTCCTTCATAAAGTTCACAGAATTTTTTATATATAGCTTTTTAATCTTGTCCTCTAAGCTCCTTTCCCAAAGCAATTTCTAAGAAGTATTACTTTAGGTCATGATAGTTTCCCTTTTTATAGTTTAGGCTCTTTTCGTAACTTTCATTGCTGTTAACTATGTCATATGCTATCCTGAAGTTGCAGTTTAGTACTGCATGGTCGCTTTTGCCGAATGGAGGGTAGTATATTAAATTGTCAGTATAGTTTTCTTGCCTAGTAAATATGAGATCTAACATTGAGGGTATATCGAGTCCTCTTTTTCTGGTGCTTTCCCTTACATGTTGCATTAGGAAAAACTCTGCACGAGATCCAGGAGCTTTTGGTCCCAACAGCTTTCTTGGCTTATTATATCTAAAGTATTCCAATTTATATTTGTATTCAAATCTCCAGTTAGTATAATTCTTTCCGATTTCTCTTCCATTTTATGTAGTAATGATCATAAACTCTGAATTGCATTCTCTGCCAGGTCCTCATACTCGTCTCTTTCCCATGTGTTTGACTTGCGTGGCATGTACAAATTGGCAACAATTACTTTCCCTTCAGTTGTATTGATCTCTACTGCAATCATTTCTACTTGTGAGGGTATATCTGGTTCTATTTCTTTGACTTTTAGATTTTTCTTTGCTAATATTATCATTCCTCCTCCTTTTTTTTAAGTTCCTATCTCTTCTCCCTATATTATGTTCCTCTAAGTTTAGGATGTCATTTGATAGCCTTGGTGTTAATTTTGTTTCAGTTAGGCATATTATATGTGGTTTATTTTCTTTGACATAATCTTTCATCTCTAATAATTTAGATACCATTCCATCCACATTTGAGTACATCAACTTAACCATCTTGTTTAAATACTTGTCATGACTTGGTTCTACTACCTTCCTCCTTTTTATTCCCTCCTGTTTATGCACCACTTTCGTACCTGCAATCCTATTACTTTGTAAAAAAAAAAAATGTGTTCTTCTCCTCCTTTGATCTTCCCTCATTTTTTGTTCTTGCTTCCTCCGTCTTCTCTTTAAGTAATTCCAGTTCCTCTTGTGTTAGGTATCTTTTTATCCATACACTTTTGAACTCCTCTTTTTCCATAAGATTCTTTGCATTTTTTAGTATCTCCTCCACGGTGTTTACACTCTGGAAGGTTACCATTAGGGGTCTTTACATGCTTTTCTCACATTTTCCTAACCTTTTGTGTTCCTCTATGTCTTTAGTACAGATTTCCTCTGATACTTCTTTCAATATACTCATTACATTTGCCATCTCCTTTTTGTCTCCTGAGATTTTGTTTTTTACTTCTTCCTCTTCTATACCAGTGATTGCTATAGATATGTTAATATCTACTGAATCTCTGACTAACTTAGGACTGTTTTGGATTATTCTTTTCACTTCCTTTTTAATGCTTTTTTCTTCCACCCTTTTTTCCGAGTCTTTCTTTACTTTCACCATTTCAGCATAAGTGGTTTCCACATCATTTTTGTAGCTTTGCACAGCTTCATTCACCTGTGTTATCTTCTCAGTATCACTGCTCTGGTCTATCAGACTGCTTACTTGCCTAATTGTCTCTGTATCATTTTTGAACTTTTCCATAATACTCTCGTGGTTGACTACTGTACTTGCCATTTCACTAATTTTTCTCCTAAGTGAACCCAGTTCTACTGTTAGCTCACCTATGGCTATGTCTTTCTTGTTGACTTCCTTTCCTAATTTTTCTATTTCTTCCTTTTGCAAGTTCATCTGTTTCTTAATTTCATCGATCTCATTTTGAAAAGCCGTCTCTAGCCTGTGTACTCGTTCATCCAGTTTATTGTGAGTCTCCATATCAACCAGTTCTTGGTAGAAATCATCATCCTGCTTTCTACCTTTATCCCTTTTTTTTTCCAGATTTGCTTTACTGAAGTATGTGGTCATGTTGCAGTACTAAAAGCACATATGGTACTTACATTCCCTGGGGCAGTTGTAGACAATAACGATCAGCTGATTGTGCGCATCCTTACTCTAATTTGATTTCTTTTCTGTTTGAACAAGTCTTGCTTTAAAACTTATTTTTTTTATATATATTAGAACACCATTTAGTCTAACCTGGTACAGAGCTTGACTCATATAAAGATACTAATTTAGGTAATGCCACTGGCCAAGTTGGCCGCTTGTGGAGCAATGGCGGCAAGCGTCTGGTCTGCCTCGGTGCTTTGTGTGTGTGTGTGTGTGTTCTTACCTAATTGTTCTTACCTAATTGTATCTTTACAGGAATGAGTCAAGCTCGTACTGTTCCATGTCTTAAACCATATTTATCGTACATATCCTTAAATTTGTGATTTGTTTTGGCACACACTATTTCATTCGGTAGTGCATTCCATTGATCAATTGCTCTGTTTGGGAAACTGAATTTCCGTACGTCTTTATCACCTCTCTTTTTATGCAGTTTTTTTGCAGTGTCCTCTTGCTGATGCTTCTCCATATGTTAAGAAATCATTTATGTCTATTTTCTCCTTCCCTGATATGCACTTATATAGCATTATCATGTCACCTCTTTTCCTTCTCTCCTGTAGTGTTGGTGGATTAAGTTTATTTAGTCTTTCTTCGTAGCTTAGGTCCCTTAAGCTTGGTATCCATCTTGTAGCGGCCCTTTCAACTGTTTCAATCTTGTCTATGTGCTTTTTGAAATGAGGACTCCAGACTGCTGATGCATATTCCAGGGTTGGTCTAATGAATGATGTTATTATCCTTCTTAGCATGTCTTCATTTATGTATGTGAATGCTATTCTCATATTTGCAAGCAGTGTATACATGTTCCGTACCTTCTCGCTGATGTGGTCAGCCGGAGATAGTCTGTTATTGATGATTACACTTAGGTCTTTCTCTCTTTCTGATGTGCATAGGGTTTTATTTCCTAACTTATAATCCCAATCAGGTCTTTTTCCACTTTTACCAAACTTGATTACATGACACTTGTCCACATTCAATTCCATTTGCCATGTACTACTCCATTCATGAAGTTTATTTAATTCTTCTTGTAGCTCTTTACAAGAGACTGTGTTAGTAATTCTCCTTTGTATTTTTGCATCATCTGCAAACATATTCAGATAGCTCTCATTTCCAGTGTTACTGTTTATATCATTTATATACACTAAAAACATGATTGGTGCCAGCACTGAACCCTGTGGTACTCCACTAGTCACTTCTTTCCATGATGAGTAGTTTCCTCTTAGTACTGTTCTCATTTCTCTTTTTATGAGAAAGTCTTGCATCCAACAAAACAGTTTGCCTAGAATTCCTCCTTGATGGTACATTTTCCATTAAAGTCTTTGGTGCGGTACTGTGTCAAAAGCTTTCTTTAAATCCAAATAGATACTGTCCTCCCATCCCTCCCTTTCCTGTATTGTGTTTGTTACTCTGTCATAGTAGCTCAACAGATTAGTAACACATGATTTTCCTTTTCTGAAATCAAACTGTCTTTCTGTTATCATACTGTATTCTTCTAGATGATTTACCCAAGCTTTTCTTATAAGCTTTTCTAATACCTTGCTTACAACACTGGTCAGTGATACTGGTCGGTAGTTGAGTGGATTTTGTCTATTCCCTTTCTTGAATAAGGGGACAATATTTGCTTTTTTCCAAATATCAGATAGTTTACCTTGACTCAAGGATTTCTTGAAAATTAAAAATAATGGTTTACTTAACTCCTTTGCACATTCTCGTAGTACCCAACATGAAATTTCATCAGGACCACTTGCTTTTCCTCTGTCTAATCTACTTAACTCCTCCTGTATTACTTTTTCTACTAATTGTATATCTGGTAGTATGTGTGGACATGCATGTTCAACATAGTCCCTCTCAAAATTTTTTTCTTCTGTAAAAACTAATTGGAAATTCTTATTTAGTGCTTCACAAATATTTTTCTCTTGTGTATAAGTGATTCCCTCGTCCGTAATGGATTGTATTATATCTTTTACTTTGGTTTTGCTTCTGATATAGCTGTAAAACAGCTTTGGTTGATCACTACTTTTATTTATTATAGCCTCCTCAAACTGTTTTTGGGCTTCCCTCCTTATTCTTGTATAATGGCTTCTTGCCTGTTTGTAATTATTATACGCCCTTGCACTATGATGTTTTCTGTATCTATTCCACAACAAATCTCTTCTTTCTTTTGATTTTTTACATTCTGTATTGAACCATTTCTGTATTTTCTTTTCTGCTTCTTTGTGCTGTGGGATGTACTGCTGGACTCCTATTTCATAAAATTCACAGATTTTTTTATATACAGCATTTAAATCTTGTCCTCGAAGCTCATTTTCCCAATCCACTTCTAAGAAATACTTTTTTAGGTGTTGATAATTTCCCTTTTTATAATTTAGGCTCTTTTTGTAACTGTCATTGCTGTTTACTATGTCATATGCTATCCTGAAGTTATAATTTAGTACTGCATGATCGCTTTTGCCGAGTGGAGGGTGATATATTAAACTGTCAATATCATTTTCTTGCCTAGTAAATATTAGATCTAGCACTGAAGGTACATCAAGTCCTCTTTTTCTGGTGGTTTCCCTCACATGTTGCGTTAGGAAGAACTCTTGTACGAGATCCAGGAGCTTTTGGTCCCAACAGCTTTCTTGGCTAATTATATCTAGAGTATTCCAATTTATATTTGTATTGAAATCCCCAGTTAGTATAATTCTTTCTGATTTCTCTTCCATATAGTAATGATCTTAAACTCTGAATTGTACTCTCTGCCAGGTCCTCATATTCATCTCTTTCCCATGTGTTTGATCTGGGTGGCATGTACAAATTGGCTACAATTACTTTACCTTCTGATGTGTTGATCTCTACTGCAATCAGTTCTACTTGTGATGGTATATCTAGTTTTATTTCATTGACTTTTAGATTTTTCTTAGTTAATATTATAATTCCTCCTCCTTTTTTTAAATTTCTGTCTCTTCTCCATATATTGTATTCCTCTAAGTTTAATATGTCATTGGATATCCTTGGTGTTATTTTTGTTTCAGTTAGGCATATTATTTGTGGTTCATTTTCTGTGACATAATCATTCACCTCTAGTAATTTAGATACCATTCCATCCACATTTGAGTACATCAACTTTATCATCTTGTTTATATACTTGTCATGACATGGTTCTACTACCTTCCTCCTTTTTATTCCATCCTGTTTGTGTACCACTTTCGTACCTGCAATCCTATTACTTTGTAAAAAAAATTTCTTCTTCTCCTTTTCTGATCTTCCCTCATTTTTTGTTTTTGCTTCCTCCCTTTTCTCTTTCAGTAATTCCAGTTCCTCTTGTGTTAGGCATCTTTTTATCCATACATTTTTGAACTCCTCTTTTTCAATAAGATTCTTTGCATTTTTTAGTATCTCTCCCACAGTGTTTACACTCTGGAAAGTCTCCTGTCGAGGTCTTGTCTTGCTTTTCTCATATTTCCCTAACCTTCTGTGTTCCTCTATGTCTTTACTACAGATGTGTGTGTGTGTGTGTGTGTGTTCTTACCTAATTGTTCTTACCTAATTGTATCTTTACAGGAATGAGTCAAGCTCGTACTGTCCCGTGTCTTAAACCATATTTATCGTACATATCCTTAAATTTGTGAATTGCTTTGGCACACACTATTTCATTAGGTAGTGCATTCCATTGATCCATTGCTCTGTTTGGGAAACTGAATTTCCTTACGTCCTTATCACCTCTCTTCTTATGCAGTTTCTTGCAGTGTCCTCTTGCTGATGCTTCTCCATATGTTAAGAAATCATTTATGTCTATTTTCTCCTTCCTGATATGCACTTATATAGCATTATCATGTCACCTCTTTTCCTTCTCTCCTGTAGTGTTGGTAGTTTCAGTTTATTTAGTCTTTCTTCGTAGCTTAGGTCCGTTAAGCTTGGTATCCATCTTGTAGCGGCCCTTTGAACTTTTTCAATCTTGTCTATATGCTTTTTGAGATGAGGACTCCAGACTACTGATGCATATTCCAGGGTTGGTCTAATGAATGATGTTATTATCCTTCTTAGGATGTCTTCATTTATGTATGTGAATGCTATTCTCATATTTGCAAGCAGTGTATACATGTCCCGTACCTTCTCGCTGATGTGGTCAGCCGGAGATAGTCTGTTATTGATAATCACATCTAGGTCTTTCTCTCTTTCTGATGTGTATAGGGTTTTATTTCCTAACTTATAATCCCAATCAGGTCTTTTTCCACTTTTACCAAACTTGATTACATGACACTTGTCCACACTGAATTCCATTTGTCATGTACTACTCCATTCATGAAGTTTATTTAATTCTTCTTGTAGCTCTTTACAAGAGTCTATGTTAGTAATTCTTCTTTGTATTTTTGCATCACCTGCAAACATATTCAGATAGCTCTCATTTCCAGTGTTACTGTTTATATCATTTATATACACTAAAAACATGATTGGTGCCAGCACTGAACCCTGTGGTACTCCACTAGTCACTTCTTTCCATGATGAGTAGTTTCCTCTTAGTACTGTCCTCATTTCTCTTTTTATGAGAAAGTCTTGCATCCAACAAAACAGTTTGCCTCGAATTCCTTCTTGATGGTACAGTTTCCATAAAAGTCTTTGGTGTGTGTGTGTGTGTGTGTGTGTGTTCTTATCTAATTGTATCTTTACTGGAATGAGTCAAGCTCGTACTGTCCCGTGTCTTAAACCATATTTATCGTACATATCCTTAAATTTGTGAATTGTTTTGGCACACACTATTTCACTCGGTAGTGCATTCCATTGATCAATTGCTCTGTTTGGGAAACTGAATTTCCTTACGTCTTTATCACTTCTCTTCTTATGCAGTTTTTTGCAGTGTCCTCTTGCTGATGCTTCTCCATATGTTAAGTAATCATTTATGTCTATTTTCCCCTTTCCTGATATGCACTTATATAGCATTATCATGTCACCTCTTTTCTTTCTCTCCTGTAAAGTTGGTAGATTCAGTTTATTTAGTCTTTCTTCGTAGCTTAGGTCCTTTAAGCTTGGTATCCATCTTGTAGCGGCCCTTTGAACTTTTTCAATCTTGTCTATATGCTTTTTGAGATGAGGACTCCAGACTACTGATGCATATTCCAGGGTTGGTCTAATGAATGATGTTATTATCCTTCTTAGCATGTCCTCATTTATGTATGTGAATGCTATTCTCATATTTGCAAGCAGTGTATACATATTCCGTACCTTCTCACTGATGTGGTCAGCCGGAGATAGTCTGTTATTGATAATCACACCTAGGTCTTTCTCTCTTTCTGATGTGTATAGGGTTTTATTTCCTAACTTATGATCCCAATCAGGTCTTTTTCCACTTTTACCAAACTTGATTACATGACACTTGTCCACATTCAATTCCATTTGCCATGTACTACTCCATTCATGAAGTTTATTTAATTCTTCTTGTAGCTCTTTACAAGAGTCTGTGTTAGTAATTCTCCTTTGTATTTTTGCATCACCTGCAAACATATTCAGATAGCTCTCATTTCCAGTGTTACTGTTTATATCATTTATATACACTAAAAACATGATTGGTGCCAGCACTGAACCCTGTGGTACTCCACTAGTCACTTCTTTCCATGATGAGTAGTTTCCTCTTAGTACTGTCCTCATTTCTCTTTTTATGAGAAAGTCTTGCATCCAACAAAACAGTTTGCCTCGAATTCCTCCTTGATGGTACATTTTCCATGAAAGTCTTTGGTGTGGTACTGTGTCAAAAGCTTTCTTGAAATCTAAATAGATACTGCCCACCCATCCTTCCCTTTCCTGTATTGTGTTTGTTACTCTGTCATAGTAGCTCAACAGATTAGTAACACATGATTTTCCTTTTCTGAAACCAAACTGTCTTTCTGTTATCATACTGTGTTCTTCTAGATGATTTACCCAAGCTTTTCTTATAAGTTTTTCTAATACCTTGCTTACAACACTGGTCAGTGATACTGGTCGGTAGTTGAGTGGATTTTGTCTATTTCCTTTCTTGAATAAGGGGACAATATTTGCTTTCTTCCAAATATCAGGTAGTTTACCTTGCTCAAGGATTTCTTGAAAATCATAAATAATGGTTTATTTAACTCCTTTGCACATTCTTGTAATACCCAACATGAAATTTCATTAGGACCACTTGCTTTTCCTCTGTCTAAACTACATAACTCCTCCTGTATCACTTTTGCTATTTGTATATCTGGTAGTATGTGTGGACATGTGTGTTGCACATAGTCCCTCTCAAAACTTTTTTCTTCTGTAAAAACTAATTGGAAATTCTTATTTAGTGCTTCACAAATATGTGTGTGTGTGTGTGTGTGTGTGTGTGTGTGTGTGTGTGTGTGTGTGTGGATAAGTGAAGGTGATGAATAAGTGAGAATAGTGAGTAAGTGAGTGAGAGTGATGAGTGACTGAGAATGGTGAGTGAGTGAGAGTGGTAAGTGAGAGTGAGTGAGTGAGTGAGTAAGACTAGGAGGGTGGGTAGAAGGGCTGTTTGGCCTTCTTGTTTCCTTCCTTTTCTCCCCCACCCCCACTTGTCTCCCACCCCCACCCCTGCTTGTCTCCCTCCCCTACCCCTGCCCGTCTCTCTTCCCCATCCCTGCTTGGCGTACTGCCAGCAGCCTGCCTGTCCCTCCACCTTTACCGATCCCACTTATTTCCCGTGTAATTATAATTCACAGGGTCAGTCAGGATCACTTGATGGTTGTGATCGTCAGCTTTTACCCTCCCGGAAGGGAGCCGAGATCTCATATAGTCCGATCTAAGGGCAAGGCTGTGACCTTCACACACGCACACACCCGTCCCCTTGCTCAAGGGGGACAGTAACCACCCACTTCGTCAGTGAAACTTTTCGCAACCTGAGCGAGGCGCGAACTCCCGTCCACCAGTTGGCAAGCGAGAACGTTACCACTGCACCAGCGAGCGGTGTGTGTGTGTGTGTGTGTGTGTGTGTGTGTGTATTCTTACCTAATTGTACTTAATTATTCTTACCTAATTGTATTTTTACAGGAATGAGTCAAGCTCGTACTGTCCCATGTCTTAAACCATTTTTATCATACATCTCCTTAAATTTATGAATTGTTTTGTCTCAAACTATTTCATTCGGTAGTGCATTCCACTGATCAATTGCCCTATTTGGGAAACTAAATTTCTTTACGTTTTTATCGACTCTCTTTTTATGCAGTTTTTTGCAGTGTCCTCTTGCTGATGTTTCCCCATAGGTTATATATTCATTTAGGTTTATTTTCTCCTTCCCTGATATGCATTTATATAGCATAATCATGTTTCCTCATTTCCTTCTCTCCTGAAGTGTTGGCAGATTCAGTTTCTCTAGTCTTTCTTCATAGCTCAAATCCCTTAAGCTTGGTACCCATCTTGTAGCGGCCCTTTGAACTTTTTCGATCTTATCTCTGTGTTTCTTGAGATGAGGAATCCAGACTACTGATGCATACTCCAGGGTTGGTCTGATGAAAGATGTAATTATCTTCCTCAGGATGTCTTCATTTATGTATGTGAATGCCATTCTCATATATGCAAGCAGTGTATACATATTCCGTACCTTCTCACTTATGTGGTCAGCCGGAGATAGTCTGTTATTGATAATCACACCTAAGTCCTTCTCTCTTTCTGATATGTGCAGGATTTTACTTCCCAGTTTACAAGCCCAATCTGGTCTTTTCCCAGTTTTACCAAATTTGATGACATGACACTTGTCCACATTGAATTCCATTTGCCATGTATTACTCCATTCATGAAGCTTATTTAATTCTTCTTGTAGCTCTTTATAAGAGTTTGTGTTAGTAATTCTCTTTGTATTTTTGCATCACCAGCAAACATATTTAAATAGCTTTCATATCCAATCTTACTATCTATGTCATTTATATACACTAAAAACATAATTGGTGCCAGTACTGAGCCCTGTGGAACTCTGCTAGTTACTTCCCTCCATGATGAGTAATTTCCTCTTAGTAGTGTCTTCATTTCCCCTTTTCAGAGAAAATCTTGCATCCAACAGTACAGTTTGCCTCAGATTCCTCCTTGATAGTACAGTTTCCATAAAAATCTTTGGTGCGGCACTCTGTCAAATGCTTTCTTGAAATCTAGATAGATACTCTCCACCCATCCTTCTCTTTTCTGTAATGTTTCTGCAACTCTACCATAGTAACTTAATAGATTAGTAACACATGAAACCAAATTGCCTTTCTGTTATCGTATTGTGTTCTTCTAGATGGTTTACCCAAACTTTTCTTATCAGCTTTTTCAGTATCTTACGTACAACACTGGTTAGTGATACTGGTCGATAGTTGAGTGGATTTTGTCTATTTGCTCTCTTGAATAAGGGAACAATGTTTGTTTTCTTCCAAATATCAGATAGTTTACCTTGACCCAAGGATTCCTTGAATATTAAAGATAATGGTCTACTTAACTCCTTTGCACATTCATGTAGCACCCAACATGAAATTTCGTCTGGACCATTTGCTTTTCCTTTGTCTAATTAACTTAACTCCTCTTGTATTTCTTTTTCTGATATTTGTATATCTGATAATATGTTTGGGCATGCATCTTCCATATCATTTCTCTCAAAATTATTTTCTTCTGTAAAAACTGATTGGAAATTCTTATTTAATGCTTCACAAACATCTTTCTCTTGTGTATAGAGGATCCCTTCATCCGTAATAGATTGTATTTTGTCTTTTAATTTGGTTTTGCTTCGGATGCAGGTGTAAAATAGCTTCGGTTGATCACTACTTTTGTTTATGATATCCTCCTCGAACTGTTTTTGGGCTTCCCTCCTTATTCTTGTGTATTCATTTCTTGCCTGTTTATAGTTGTTATATGCCCTCTCACTATTGTGTCTTCAGTATCTATTCCACAACAAGTATGCTTTTTCTTTTGATCTTTTACATTCTTTATTAAACCATTTCTTTATTTTCATTTCTGCTTCTTTGTTCCGAGGGATGTAAATTTGGACTCCTGTTTCATAAAGTTCACAGAATTTTCTATATATAACATTTAAAACTTGTCCTCTAAGCTCTTTTTCCCAATTTGTTTCAAAGACGTATGTCTTTAGGTCGTGATAGTTGCCCTTTTTGTAATTATGGCTCTTTTTGGAACTTTCATTACTGTTAACTATGTCATATGGAGTCCTGAAATTGTAATTTAATACTGCATGGTCGCTTTTGCCGAATGGAGGGTGATACATAATATTGCCAATATCATTTTCTTGCCTCGTAAATATAAGATCTAGTACTGATGGTACTGTATGTCAAGTCCTCTTTTTCTGGTGCTTTCTTTTACGTGTTGCGTTAGGAGAAACTCCTGCACAAGGTCCAGGAGCTTTGGGTCCCAACAGCTTTCCTGGCTTTTCATATATAGAGTATTCCAATTTATATTTGTATTGAAATCTCCTTAGTATAAATCTTTAAGATTTCTTTCTCCATTCTCTATTAGTAATGCTCTTAAACTTTGAATTGTGTTCTTTGCCAGGTCTTCATATTCGCCTTTCTCCCAAATGTTTGATCTGGGTGGCATGTATAAATTTGCCACAATACTTGGATGGGTGACCGCCTGGAAACACCAGATGCTGTTGGCATCCCTACATGTCAAGTGGGGTTGGTGGAGGATTAGTGCCCCTCCCTGTAAAACAATTAACTCTAAGCCCTTGGCCACCCCGTTTGGGATAGATGGCGTCTGGCAATGAATGAATGAATGAATGAACTTTCCCTTCAGACGTACTAATCTCTACTGCGATCAGTTCTACCAGTGAGGGTACATCTAGTTCAATTTCTCTGACTTGCAGATTTTCCTTTGTTAATATTATAATTATTCCTCCTTTTTTCAAGTTCCTATCTCTTCTCCATCTATTGTATTCCTCTAGGTTAAGGGTATCGTTTGATGTCCTTGGTGTTAATTTTGTTTCAGTTAGGCAACCAATATGTGGCTCTTTTTCCTAAATATAATCATTCATCTCTAATAATTTAGATACCATACCATCTACATTAGGGTACATCAATTAATCATCTTAACTTACTTGTTATGACTTCAGTCTATAGTCTCACCAATCTAAAACCAAGGTTTGGGTGGAGTCCAGCCGGGGATTTCCTGGCGTACGGCGTTGCCTTGTTTCCTATACTCTAATTGGCTAGTGGCTGACCTGACACCGTTAGAGCTCACCTCTCACATCTCGCCACCTGGCCTGACATGACTTCACCCACTTCTGTGTGTGTGTGTGTGTTTGTGTATGTGTGTGTGTGTGTGTGTGTGTGTAAAGACAAACTAATTCAAAATATAAATATAACCAAAATAATGAATTTAAAAATCGCATTCTCTCTCTCTCTCTCTCATATAATTTATGATTCCTAGTATGGGCCTGGATGTTGCCGCTCGTGAGTGTTTTAACTTATTTATTTCTATTGAGAAAATAGCGTATGTTCTACTGACTCCTTCAAATCATATTATAAACGTAATTGTTACATTACTCTACCCAACTTAGAACTACCGCGAAAGTCGGTAAAAGTAACTACATTTTTTTCAGCAACACTGTAAAATATGTATGCCACGTTTCTTTATTGATGTACAAGAGCCATATGCATTACAAGTTTACCTTCCTTTGATATGCTAGAATACTTACGTTTATATTGTACTAGTATGTGTGTACCTATCTGTGATGCCTATTACATATATAACAGAATCTACTCATCGCTCGTTTAGGAAGTATGGCATGGCTGCACCCAGCGCCAGACCCCACCCAAACCTTGGTTTTAGATTGGTGAGACTATAGTACCTTCCTCCTTTTTATTCCCTCTTGTTTATGTACCACTTTCGTACCTGCAATCTAGTTACTTTGTAAAAAAAAAAAAAATGTGTTCTTCTCTTCCTCTGATCATCCCTCATTCATTGTTTTGCCACCTTCTCTTCACTTTTAGTAATGCCAGTTCCTCTTGAGTTAGGCATCTTTTTAGCCATACATTTTTGAAATCCTCTTTTTCCATAAGTTTTTTGCATCTTTTAGTATTTCCTCCACAGTGTTTACACTCTGGAAGGTTACTTTCAGGCGCCTTGATTTATTTCTCTCATATTTCCCTAGCCTTTTGTGTTCCTCTGTCTTTACTACAAATTTCCTCTAATACTTCCTTCAGTATGCTCATTACATTTGCCATCTCCTTTTTGTCTCTCGAAATTTTGTTTTCTATTTCTTCCTCCTTAATACCAGTGATTACTATAGATTTATTGATGTCTGCTGAATCTTTGACCAATTTTGGATTGTTTTGGATTATCTTCTTCACTTCCTTTTTGCCCTATTTGGGAAATGGAATTTCCTCACGTCTCTATCGCCTCTCTTTTTATGTAGTTTTTCGCAGTGTCCTCTTGCTGATGCTTCCACATAGGTTGTATATTAATTTTTGTCTATTTTCTCTTTCCCTGAGGGGCATTTAGATAGCATAATAATGTCTCCTCTTTTCCATCTCTCCTGTAGTGTTTGCAGATTCAATATTTCTAGTCTTTCTTCATGGCTTAGATCTCTTAAGCATGGTACCCATCTTGTAGCTGCCCTTTGTACTTTTTCAATCTTATCTATGTGTTATTTTGAAATAAGGATTCCAGACTTCTGATGCATACTCCAGGGTTGGTCTGATGAATGATGTTATTATCTTTCTCAGCATGTCTTCATTTATAAAGGTGAATGCTATTCTCATAGTAGCAAGCAGTGTATGCATGTTATGTACCTTCTCAATGATGTGGTCAGCCGTAGATAGTCTGTTACTGATAATCACTCCTAGGTCCTGCTCCCTTTCTGATAAGTGTAGGGTTCATCTTCCCAACTTACGATCCCAATCTGGTCTTTTTTTTCACTTTTACCGAACTTAATTACATGACACTTGTCCACATTAAATTCCATTTACCACTTATTGCTCCAGTCATGAAATTTATTTAATTCTTCTTGTAGCTCTCTGCAAGACTCTGTTAGTAATTTTCCTTTCTATTTTTGCATCATCCGCAAGCATATTTAGATAGCTTCCATTTCCAGTGCTGCTGTCAATATCATTTGTACATAATAAAAGCATAATTGGTGCCAGCACTGAGCCCTGTGGAACTCCACTAGTCACTTCCCTCCATGATGAGTAATTTCCCCTTAGTACTGTTCTCATTTCCGTTTTCCTTAGAAAATCCTGCATCCAACAGTGCAGGTTGCCTTGGATACCTCCTTAATAGTATAGTTTCCATAAAAGTCTTTGGTGCAGTACTCTGTTAAATGCTTTCTTCAAGTCCAAATAGACAGTGTCTGTTCATCCTTTTCTGTAACTCTTATCACAGTAGCTTAATTGATTAGTAATACATTATTTTCCTTCTAAAACCGAACTGCCTTTTAATTATCATACCGTGTTCTAAGTGGTTTACCCAAATTTTTCCTATCAGCTTTTTTAGTATCTTACAACACCGGTCAATGATACTGGTCAGTAGTTGAGTAAATTCTGTATATTCCCTTTTTTGAATATGGGAACAATGTTTGCTTTCTTCCAAATATCAGGTAGTTTGCCTTCACCTAAGGATTCCTTGTATGTTTAATATAGTGGTCTGCTTAACTCTTCCGCACATCCATGTAGCACCCAACCCGAAATTTCGTCAGGGCCATATGCGTTTCTATCTATTTATCTATCTGTAGCCCGACGCTCTAATCCCGCAAAGGGTGGCCACAGACAAAACGCCTCCAAGTCGCTGTCACCCACCATTTGATTACCCTCCCCCCAACTCACTCCCCCTCCCTCATATACCTCTCAACTCCATCCCTCCACCTCATCCTCGGTCTACCCCTCCCTTTCCCTCCCTCCACCTCACCTACATACACCCTCTTAGTCAGTCGTTCATTCTCCATTCTCTCCACATGTCCAAACCACCTCAGTGTATTTCTCTTGATCTTTTCAACCACATCCACATCCACCCCACAACGTTCCTTCACTTTTTCATTCGTCAGCCTGTCCCTCCATGTGACTCCACATGCTCCTCTCAAGTAACTCATTTCCACAGCTCTCACTCTTGACTTCTTCCCCTCTTGCAAGGTCCACGCCTCGCTTCCATACGTCAGGGTAGGGATCACAGTACTATCATGCAGTGACTTCTTAACTTCCATACTCACCTCCCTATTTCTTATCACTGCTTTCAGTGAACCAACAACCTTCCTTCCCTGCTGTACCCTTTCACGCACTTCATCCCCCAAAGTTCCACCCTTACTCATCACACTACCCAAGTACTCGAATGCACTCACATTCTCCATATCCTCACCATCCAACCTCACTGTACATTCTGTGACTTCATTCATCTCAAACACCATAACTTTACTTTTGTTTTTACATTAACTTTCAGCTTCCTCCTCATACACACTATCCCAAATTAATTCACCAAACCTTGCGACTCCCATTCATCTTCACTCAACAATATTGTATCATTAGCAAACAGCAACACCAGAATCTTCCAAATCTTACCCTCATTCATTAGAGCCACCCCCACATCCACTGCCCTACTTTGCACCTCCTTTACAACCCCATCCATGTATATATTAAACAGCCATGGAGACATCACACAACCCTGTTTCAGTCCCACATTGAGATCAAAGAACTCACTCAGCTCACCATCCACTCGCACCGTAGCCCTAGCTCCGTACATACTCTTCACAGCACTCAACAATTTCCCCTCCACTCCATATATTCTTAATACCTTCCACATACCTTGCCTATCTATTCTGTCATAAGCTTTCTCCAAGTCCATGATGGCAGCATACACTTTCTTTCCTTTCTCTAGGTACTTCTCCACTAAACATCTTAGAACAAATATCTGATCTACACACCCTTTTCCCTTCCTAAAATCCCCCTTGTTCTTCTCCAACTAGCTCCTCTGCCATATGCCTAACCCTACCAGTGAGTATTCTACCATATATTTTACCAGTCACACTAAGAAGGCAAATACCCCTATGGTTACCACATACTTTTCTCTCCCCTTTTCCTTTGTATAAAGGAACAATTATACCTGATTTCCAGTCCTCTGGAACCCTTCCTTCTTCCCAAGCCAATCTACACAACTTCCATATCCACTTCACAACAATCTCACCCCCATACCTCAGCATTTCATCACACACTCCATCAATTCCTGGGGCCTTTCCCAACTTGATCTTCTTCATTGCTTCCACTACTTCCGCCCTACCGATCTCTTCATCCCTCCTCTGATCTCTTCTTCTCCCAGCCATTCCCCAACCACTTATACTCGCACTGCTTTCACTCTCTACATTCAACAAATCCTCGAAGTGCTCCTTCCATCTCCTCAATTTCTCTCTCTTCTCCACCAACAATCCATTATTCCTGTCTTTCACTCCCTTACTATTTCCCCTTTCACACTGCCTTACTTTCTTTGCCTCCTTCCAAACAATTTCTTACTCTCCCTCCATTTCACACTCAGATTCCTCCCAAACTCTTCATCCACTTTCTTCTTACTCTCCTTCACCAGTCTCTTCACCTCCCTTCTCCTGCTCACATATACCTCTCTCTTCTCTCTCTCATCTTCTCCCCTACCTCTACTCGTTAACCATTCACTATATGTCTTCTTTTGTTCCACAGCTCGTTTCACCTCATCATTTCACCATGCTGTCCCTTGCACACCCTTGCATCTCCTCCTCACTCCACAAACCACCTCACACGCTGCGCCTATCTCTTCCATGAATATCTTACATACGTCTTCCACCCCTTCCATCTGCTCTAGCTAAATTCTCCATTCTTCTCACAGGAGCTGTTTCTTCCTGTCTTCCTCTTCGTCTCCTCAGCCATTTTCTTTGCAGCTTTACCTTGGCCATCACTAAGTGATGGTCCGAGACTCCATTCCCCCACCCTCTCCACACTCTTGCATCTAACACTTGTCTTCTCATTCGCTCATCCTTTTCCTTTTCCTTTGTCTAATTTTCTTAACTCTTCCTGTACTTCTTTTTCAGATACATGTATATCTGGTAATACGTGTGGGTATGCATGCTCCATATCATGTCTTTAATTACGTCACTTGCACGCTGTACTGTGACAAGAAGTGAAAAGACGTATTCCATGGGTTTCCCTGGATCACTGTATTATGAAACGGAAGCAGCCGTAGCAGTCAAGTATATTGGACTTCATGAGTTCAGGTTCTAAAAGGTCAGTTTATGTTCAGCAAATGCATTACATTGTAGAGGATATTATTACTGCCAATAATAATAACAAATGATAATGTCATGCAATGAGTTCGGTAAATATCGGTTTTCTGCCCATACTGCTTTTTCCCACGAAACTTAGGTTTTTCTGATGGATTTTGATGTGATTCATTCGATTTTGAGCATCATTTCCGTCAGAACTAACCAGATTTTGAGATATAACCCCCCCATCCCCCTGCAATAATGGGGGATCTTTGGGGAAACGGGGGTTTTAGGGAGGGGAGAAGCAGAAAATGGTCATTTCCGACTGAAATGAAGCTGAAAATCGAATGTATCATACCAAAATCCATCGGAAAAACCTAGGTTTCGTGGGTAAAATACAAAGTTCAAACTTATCCTAACCTAAAACCTAACCTAAACCAACCCAACCTAGCCCAAACTGAAAGTAACCTACTATTCAAACCTTAAAGCTTACATCTTACTCGTAAGATAGGGACACTGAACATGTAGGGGCAAAACACCGTGGGACCTAAGAAATTGAATGCTTGAATCGTTGTTTTCAAAACACCTTTGAAAAATGCGGCCGAGAACCGAGAGACACCTGCTGCACTGGACCGCCTTATCTACTCTGATTTTGAAATGGAAGCGGGAGGTAGTGGAGGGAGCAGCATAAACGCTGATTGGCTGTAGGTGATCTGGTGACGGCTGTGATTGGCTCGCTTCTCGCCCGCGTCGAGAGCTCCGTTTGAACCGAATTTCGTTGAGCTAGCGAGTCATCCTAGCTGGGCTGGAAGGGGGAGGGTGGGATGAGGACACCCAAATATTATTATATCTTCCTTAAAACCAATTTGCGACGGAATTGTATAAGGAAAATGTTGATGAACTTGAAGAGATGAGTGTGTAGAAAATAATAAAATTCACGGGAATGATTATGGGCTGAATTCTACGTAAGTGTAGGTGTACGCAGAAACTGGAAGCCAATGATTGCTTAAGATTTTCCTTGTGATATATTTCAGGCTTTGGCTACCCGTGCCCTGTGTGGCAATCATCACTGAAGTAAACTAATCATCACAGAACTAAGTGAAATATTTAGCACGATGGATTTTTACAATAGCACTGAGTGTGGTGAGTTGGGACAGTGCGGGACACGGGGTGAGTTGGAACAGTGGGTACTGCAGTGCCAAATGCAAAGAGATTTCCATTTTATGGTGCCCAATCAATAGCCCTGCCCCAACTTTGCAAATGTTGTTTATGCTAGTTTTCTATAGAACAACTAATAATGCATGAAATATGTGCAAATATGAAAGGGTAGCATTTAGACCTTTGTATTTTTGAAAATACACACATTTTGCCAATTTTCATCTCCCACAGTCAGTTTTAGACCTACTTTTTGGTGGGTGAAATCATCAATTGATATAGTTTTTTGTGATTTATCCAGAAAATGCATTTTTACAGCAGAGCAGTGCTGAAGGATTAATAGACAATTGCCCCGACTCGCCCACCATTTTTTTTTTTTTTTTACCCAGGGACAATAATTTCATATGTGATTTTCGCAAGGAAAAACCTACTTTTCATGCATTATATACTACTATATTTTATAGTTTGCTGTATTTATGGTGGTTTTGGTTGTCAACATGTAGATATTTCTGATTTTCATGTTGCATGCATGCCCTAAAGAAAGAAAATACTGTGATGTGGATTATGGCAAAAAAGCATATATTGGTATAGTGTTAAAAGTAGGGAAAAAGAGTTGTACAGTGAAAATTTAGAAAGGAGAGGAACTGAGAAATGCAGCTGGCCAGTTTGTGATGATATACTGTACAGTATACTGATGATTTTCGGCAGTATGTCATTGGTGGGCTTATTAGCAGGAACTGTACCTTTTATGATGCAAAAAATCAGCAAGATGGGTGATTTTGCCATACGTCAACCCAAATGATGAAGTGCATTGTGTTTTATATTTCTCATGGTAAGTCATTGTGGCCCCATCCCCCCCCCCCAATTAGATTTCTAGCTTAGGTTGATCATTACTTTTATTTATACTGTAATGTCTTCCTCAGACTGTCTTTGAGCCTCCCTCCTTTTCTTTGCACAATAATTTCTTGCCTGTTTATAGTTGTTATATGCCCTCTCACTATTGTGTCTTCTGTATCTATTCCACAGCAAATATCTTTTTTTTCTCTCTCTCTGATTTTTTACATTCTGTATTAAACCATTTCTTTATTTTCATTTCTGTTTCTCTGTGCTGAGAGATGTAATTTTGGACTCCTATTTCATAATAATCACAGAATCTTCTATCTAAAACATTTAAATCTTGTCCTCTAAGCTCATTTTCCCAAACTATTTCTAAGAAACGCTTCTTGTCATGATAGTTGCCCTTTTTGTAATTTAGACCTTTTTGTAACTCTCATTACTGGTACCTATGTCATATGCAATTCTGAAGTTGCAGTTTAATACTGTATGGTCGCTTTTGTTGAATGGAGGGTGATACATTATATTGTCAATATCATTTTCTTGCCTAGAAAATACAGGGCTGTTTGGCCTTCTTTTTTTCCTTCCCTGCCCCCCTCCCCCCCCTGTTTGGTGCACTGCCAGCAACCTGCCATCCCCTTGCCCTCCCCCCACCCTCCTCCACCCCCATTGCCCTCCCCCCACCCTCCTCCACCCCCATTGCCCTCCCCCCACCCTCCTCCACCCCCATTTGTCTCTCTCCAGTTCACCCATCTTCCTTCACCCCTGCTTGTCTCCCTCCCCATCCCCCTGCCTACCTCCACCCCTGCTTGGCTTGCTGCCAGCTGTCTACCTCTCAGTTGCCCAGAAGCATCTCACACTGTATGTCCCACCCACACTATCTTCCTGCATAAGATGTTTGCTGTCTCATTTTTAAGCAATGGCATTTTATAAGAATAATAATACTATGGTGTTTCTGTGTCAGTCTCTATTGATTAAGGTAGAGGCACTCCTAATTAAAAGGGCTGCTCATGCCAAAATAAAAATAGCCAGTAAACGCAATCAAAGTTCGACCAGTTTCCGACAACAGTGACTTAATTATGATAAAACATTACTTTTGGTCTCAACCCTGAATCATTCTAGATCATGAAGCTGCCATTGTTGTTTCTTTTTAATGTAAAATAAAACAGTAAGAGGGTTTGGGTTTGGATCTGGAATTCATCTCTGGCTTTTCTTCAGTATCTTATGGAGAAAATTGCTTTGATATCCGACATAGATGCAGACAGAACACTCCAACGGATACACAACACTGCAAGATATCAGGGTATGGGTGTAATTTAGTGTTATGTAGTGTAAGAAATCTCTAGATTGTTTGGATGTCTCCGAGTTGGTAACTGTTGCTTTTCCAAAGAATGTAGTAGATCATTCTAGTACATAGGGAACATATAAGGATGGGGAAGGAACTAGAGTTTTAGTTCAGTGTCCGTGCAATTAGTGAAGACTGTATAGCTCCAGTACTTGTGAAAGCAGTGAAATGAAGTCAACAAGCATTAAATGTAATTATTTGGAATATAAAGTCAGCGAACTTAAGAAGCTAGTGTTCATTTTCAAGCCTGAGCTGATCTCGTTGCACACCGAAAGGCTGACCATAAGAACAACTCACCGGGCAATGTTTTTCCTATACTGAACTACTGCTTTTGGAGCCTGTGACAATGTGGGACGGGGATGTAACAGTATATATATATATATATATATATATATATATATATATATATATATATATATAGTAGATAGATATAGATAGATAGATAGATATAGATAGATAGGTAGAAATAGAGATAAATAGACATATATTAAGGTAGTCCAAAAATTAAAATACCCTAAAGTTTGTCTCCAAGGTTCCCATTTGGTTTGAATGTGAAAAAAAGTATTCAAAGCATAATTTGAAGTCAACAGGAATTTATTTAGGGTCCCCGAACTTCAGTTGAAGTTTGACCTCTGTCGGTCCCTGGGGTAATGCCCACTCGTCCACTTTTCCCAAGCTCACTTAAATGTTAATTTGTTAATATTAATGTTATTCAGATTTTATAATAATGTTAATCATTTTTGTTACCCTAGGTGTTTTAGGGGCGACTTCTCGTCCTAGAAACACCTGCGATATGCCCGGGATCCTCTTTTGAGACTGGAGCTAGAATACACAACGAGAAGAGCAGGACATAAAAACTCTAGGCAACAACCTCACAAGTATATTATCCAAATTACAACCTTCGTACAATAAGGATGTGAGTTACACATGACACACTATTTACTATCAACTGTGCTGGATAAACTAGAGGGTCCCGACTGGTTGGTGGGTATCATGCAGGATACTAGCCTGTCAGAGGATGTTGGTCAGACACTGCACAATGAAGGATATTAATTCTCACACAGTTTGTTACTTGGGCTTTGACATCAGTCTGAACATGAATGTCTCACCACATATCACACAGTGGCAAAAGCACTCGTACAACACATTATACACACATAGGCACTTAGGCATACTACATAGTCACTAGGGCACTAGTTCGGCACTGTACATATGTGTATCACGAGCACTATGGTCACTATAGGTTTGGGCAGTCACTATTACGCTGGGCAGGCCAGGGAACTCTGGCCAGGCTGCAGGGGCTGGATGATCTCCAGGTGTTGGAGAGATCCCGTCTGGTGTCCCTTCTTTCAAAGGCCACAGGATGATCCTCAAAGGTGACGTCTGCTGAGAGCTGTGGTCGGGCGTAATGGGAGGCCCTCTACTCATGGGGCCTGACGGGGTAGTCTGGTCCTTAGGGCTTGGACCAAACAGCGCAAGCGTGCGCCTACGCTGGGGAGAAGGTGGCCATTGCCTAGGGCTGGAGAGGGCGTGCCCCGGGGTTGTAGGGGTGCCTCAGGGAGTCCAGCATTTGTGGTCTCCCTTCTGTTGGGCCGCCATCAGGGTTGAACTGTGGCGCCGCCTCCGGCAGAAGTCCGTCAGGTGGTCGTCTCCACGGCTGCTGACTGGATGGTACACACCCCCAAGGACAGCACAGGACCTTGCCACACTTCCTCCAGGCAGGGAGGTTCCTCCTGGGGGCTGCCTTGGTGGGGAGGGGCGGAGGAACGTCCCACTCGGCTACAGGATGGGGAAGCCGAGCGAGGGCCATTCTTTGCTGGGGAAGTCATAGGGGGTGAGAGGCTTTGGTGGTGATGCCTCTCCCTGGCACGGCTAGAGGCTGTCGCCGAGGTTCCGTAGGCAACATGGGGAGGGCGGCTATGGGCAGCCCCTTCCCTGTTGGTGCGGCTGAGGCCGTCACCGAGGCCTGACTTCCGAGCAGGACCACGGGCGAGGTGCGGGCGGAGGCTGTCACCTGACCACGGGTGCGGTTGGAGGCTGTCACATGTGTCCTGCAAAGGGAATTACATGCAGTTGGGGTGCGGGCAGAGGACGTCACCTGCCTGCTGGTGTGGCTGGAGGACGTCACCTGGGTAGTACTCCCACGGGCAGCTGCAGAAGGAGAGGGGTCATACCTGTCTCTCCCCAGACATAGCTGGAGGCCATTGCTGGTTTCTGCAGGAGGGGGGGAGGGTTGAGCAGCACCTGAGCAGCTTGAGGCCATCCCTATGGTTATGTGGCTGAGGCCATCACGTTTTGGTGTACAGCTGAAGCCCATCACGTTTGATGTGCGGCTGGAGGCTGTAATGTTTGGTGTGCGGCTGAGGCCGTCACTACTATGGGAGCAGCTAGAGTCTCTCTCCTAGTTTGTGCAGCTGGAGGCCGTCACAGGGGTACTGCTCGGGACTGTGCTTTCAGTCCCACCCCTAACCTGACAAGGGCTGGTCCAGCTGGAGGGTAATGCCCTTGCAATGAAGTCCCCGCTGGGTCTGTTGTGGGAAATAAGGTGCGGGGTAATAGGGGATGTATGCCCATACTGCCTTGATAGTGCACGCACCCTCAAAGCCCCTCCATGGTCTCCTCCTGGGGAGGGGCTCGTGATGTCTTGGCAGTGTTCTGCTGTTATGGCAGGTATTTCAATTTTCTTTTTTTAGATGAAGTATGACTGATAATACTATTACATGACAGCACATGGCAACATGGCTGCTCAGGCAACCAGTTTCAAGCCTATCAGATCAGCAATTGCCGTGCAAGTGTGATGTGCTGTTGCGTTTTATGTGTATTAGAAAGGACTTTCCTCAAGAGCAAAAGAAAGAAATTGGTAACAATATGTACAAGGAATGCATTGGTATCTGGAGGAATGCAGGAATGAGCAGATACAGTGTCGAAGAAGTTTCTGGATTGACTGCAGGCATATGAAAGCCAGTAAAGAGTAAAAATAAAACGAACAATCATCTAGTTCCCTCTTCGATGTTGCTGCCCAAGGAGTGGAGGGAAAACTTTTGCTGGAAGACAAGGAGTTCCTGCATGATCAGTGGAGCTCAAGGAAGATGATGACTGATAAACTTATTTTAAATCCCACAGCTAAGTATCATAGGATATAGATGTATTGGGGTGTATAAAAGCCCGTGTTGCTAAGAGGCAAAGCGGGGATTCTCTCTTTGGCTCAGTAGTAACGTGCACACCAATGAAGCGCAAGGGTCTGAGATCGAATCTCGGCCAGGACAGTGTGATTAATTTGTTGAGTTTCAGGTCGGTTATTACACTGGTTGGCAGTGGTGTGGGATGTGAGGCGAGGCTTAGAGAGCAATGATGTTGTTGTTGACAGCGTCTTAAGCCTAACATCCCGGGGGTGAGCTGTCTGTTGTGGTCCGCATTGCCCCCAGTGGTGGCCTCCAATGCCCAACACTACCAGGTGTGTTCAAAACTGACCAAATTAATTACTAAGGGGAGAAAAAAAGTGATGTAATGGGGTGTATAAAAGCCTGCACTGCTAATAAGCAAAGTGGGGGTCCTCTCTTTGGCCCAGTGGTAACGTGCACGCCTGTGAAGCACGAGGGCCTGAGATCGAATCTCCGCCAGGACAGTGTGATTAATTTGTTAAGTTTCAGTCCGGTCATTACACAGGAACGACGAATGAATAAGGAGTGCAGATAACGGCATGACGTCAGAAGAAGTGAGGCAGATGACATCACTGGTCATCCTCGAATCACTGTCAGCATGAAGTCTAACTTCAGACAATGAGGATGACGACTACCTTCCGAAGCATTATGAAAAGATTCTGAAAATGAGAAAAGGAGATGAAGAGCATGGCACTCGGAGTCCTTTAAAAAGGAGTAAGCAGAAAGTAAATGGAAGCTGTCTTGCAGAAGCCTTGGACAGAACAAGCACCTCTGATCCAAAAGCAGAGTTGATCTTGGCATACACTGGAGTATGCATCAGTAGTCTGGAATCCTCATCTCAAGAAACACATAGATAAGATTGAAAAAGTTCAAAGGGTCGCTACAAGACGGGTACCAAGTTTAAGGGATCTAAACTATGAAGAAAGACTAGAAAACTGAATCTGCCAACACTACAGGAGAGAAGGAAAAGAGGAGACATGATTATGCTATATAAATACATAACAGGGAAGGAGAAAATAGACATAAATGAATATATAACCTATGGGAAAGCATCAGCAAAAAACTGCATAAAAAGAGAGGTGATAAAGACGTTAGGAAACATAGTGTCCCAAATAGGGCAATCGATCAGTGGAATGCACTACCGAATGAAATAGTGTGTGCCAAAATAATTAATAAATTTGAGATGTATGATGAAAATGGTTTAAGACACGGGACAGTACGAGCTTGACTCATTCCTATAAAGATACAATTAGGTAAGAACACACACACACACCGAGGCACCGAGAGAGAGCAGACGCACGTCGCAACCACTCTATACCTGGCCATCTTGGCCAGCGGCATTAATTAAATAAGTATCTTTATATGAGTCATGCTCTGTACAAGGTTAGAGTAAATGGTGTTCTAATATAAAAAAGAAGTTTTAAGCAAGACTTGGTCAAACAGAAAAGTAAGCAAGCAGCGCAAGAATGCGCACAATCAGTTGATCATTGTTTAGTCTACAAACTATCTATCTATCTATCTATTGCCAGACGCCTCAATCCCGTTTGGGGTGGCCACAAACAAATCGCCTCCAAGTCGCCCTGTCCCCCGCCATTTCACTGCCCCAGGGAATGTAAGAACTATATGCGCTTTTAGTACTGCAAAATGACCACATACTTTAGTCAAGCAAATTTAGAAAAGAAAAGAGATAAAGGTAGAAAGCAGGATGATGATTTCTACCAAGAACTGGTTGAAATAGAGACTCACAATAAACTGGTGGAACGAGTACACAGGTTATAGACGGCTTTTCAAAATGAGATTGATGAAATTAAGAAACAGATGCACTTGCAAAAGGAAAAAATAAAAAAAATTAGGAAAGGAAGTCAACAAGAAAGACACAACCATAGATGAGCTAACAGTTGAAGTGGGTACACTTAGGAGGAAAATTAGTGAAATGGCAATTACAGTAGTCAACCACGAGAGTATTATGGATGAGTTCAAAAATGATACAGAGACAATTAGGCAAGTAAGCAGTCTAATAGACCAGAGCAGTGATAATGAGGAGAAGATAACACAGGTGAATGAAGCTGTGTAAAGCTACAAAAATAATGTGGAAACCACTTATGCTGAAATGGTGAAAGTAAAGAAAGACTTGGAAACAAGGGTGGAAAAAAAAGCATTAAAAAGGAAATGAAAAGAATAATCCAAAACAATCCTAAGTTAGTCAGAGATTCAGTAGATATTAACAAATCTATAATAATCACTGGTATAGAAGAGGAAGAAGTAAAAAACAAGATCTCAAGAGACAAAAAGATGGCAAATGTAATGGTCATATGAAAGAAATATCAGAGGAAATCTGTAGTAAAGATATAGAGGAACACAAAAGGTTAGGGAAATACGAGAAAAGCAAGTAAAGACCCCTAAAGGTAACCTTCCAGAGTGTAAACACCGTGGAGGAGATACTAAAAAATGCAAAGAATCTTATGGAAAAAGAGGAGTTCAAAAATGTATGGATAAAAAGATGCCTAACACAAGAGGAACTGGAATTACTGAAAGACAAGAGGGAGGAAGCAAAAACAAAAAATGAGGGAAGATCAGAGGAGGACAAGAATAAATTTTTTACAAAGTATTTGGATTGCAGGTACGAAAGTGGTACATAAACAGGAGGGAATAAAAAAGAGGAAGGTAGTAGAACCAAGACATGACAAGTATATAAACAAGATGATTAAGTTGATGTACTCAAATGTGGATGGAATGGTATCTAAATTATTAGAGATGAATGATTATGTCAGAGAAAATGAAACACATATAATATGTCTAACTGAAACAAAATTAACACCAAGGATATCAAATGTACTCAGTACTAACAAGGCATATGGGCCTGATGGGGTCCCTCCTGTTGTTCTCAAGAACTGTGCTTCTGTGCTTACACCCTGCATAGGCAAACTCTTTCGCCTTTGTCTGTCAACTTGTACCTTTCCTTCTTGCTGGAAGTTTGCTCTCATTCAGCCAGTCCCAAAGAAGGGTGACCACTCCCAACCCTCCAACTATCGTCCAATTGCTTTAACGTCCTGTATTTCAAAAGTTTTCGAGTCAATTCTTAATAGAAAAATTTTAAGGCATCTTTCCTATCACAACCTTCTTTCCGATCGTCAGTATGGGTTCCGTCAGGGACGCTCCACTGGCGATCTTCTCACCTACCTTTCAGACTCCTGGTCATCCTCCTTTCGGGACTTTGGCGAAAGCTTTGCCATTGCACTTGACATCTCAAAGGCTTTTGATCGAGTCTGGCATAAATCTTTAATTTCCAAACTGCCCTCCTACGGTTTCTATCCTTCTATCTGTGCCTTCATCGCTAGCTTCCTTTCTGGTCGTTCTATAGCCGCTGTTGTAGACGGCCATCGTTCTTCTCCTAGATCTATCAACAGTGGTGTTCCTCAGGGCTCTGTCCTATCACCTACTCTCTTCCTTTTATTCATCAATAATCTTCTAAGCTGTACATCTAACCCTATCCACTCATACGCTGATGACTCCACCCTTCACCTTTCCATTCGGTTCCCGCAACGCCCATCTCAACAGTTACTTCAAGAAACAAGGGATGAGGCTATGGCACACCTAATGTCTGACTTGGCTCATATCTCTGACTGGGGTAAAAATAATATGGTTGTCTTTAAATGCATCTAAGACTCAGTTCTTACACCTATCAACCCGACAAAATCTTCCACAGGTATACCCACTAATGTTTAATAATATTCAGCTTAATCCTGCATCATCATTGAACATGCTTGGGGTTTCATTTACTCGGGACTTATCTTGGAAAGATCATATTGCATCTCTTGTAAAATCTGCTTCCAAGAGATTGGGTGTGCTAAGCCGACCCCGCTCTTTCTTTACCCCTGCACAATTGTTGACTCTATACAGGGGTTTTATCCACCCCTGTGTGGAGTACAACTCTCATGTGTGGGGAGGCTCCCCACATACAGCTCTTCTCAATAGGGTGGAGTCAAAGGCTTTTTGTCTCATTAACTCTCCTCCTCTTACTGTCTCCCTTCAACCTCTGTCTCTTCGCCGCACTGTTGCATCTTTATCTCTTTTCTATCGCTACTTTAATGGTCACTGCTCCTCTGAACTGTCTGCTTGCATTCCTCCACCTCTACGACGGGCGCGTAGCACCCGTCTGGCAGCAAACTCTCATCCCTTTTCTGTCCAACTCTCTAATGCAAGAGTTAACCGTTACTCCCAGTCTTTCATTTATGCAACAGGTCAGCTCTGGAACTGTCTCCCTCTGTCTGTATTTCCTGCTGCCTATGATCTCCAGTCTTTCAAACGTAGTGTGTCCAGGCATCTCAAAATGATCGGATCTTGAATTTGGCTCTCTATTGTATTTTGTTTTTCTCTTGGAGGGAACTGTTACTGCGGGCTCATGGCCTTTGGTTCCTTCTTCCTCGCATTAAAAAAAAAAAAAAAAAATGACATCCTAAACTTAAAGGAATATAATATATGGAGAAGAGATAGGAACTTAAAAAAAGGAGGAGGAATTATAATATTAACTAAGAAAAATCTAAAAGTCAAAGAAATAGAATTAGATATACCCTCACAAGTAGAAATGATTGCAGTAGAGATAAATACATCTGAAGGGAAAGTAATTATAGCCAATTTGTATATGCCACCCAGATCCAACACATGGGAAAGAGACGAATATGAGGACCTGGAGGAGAGTACAATTCAGAGTTTAAGACCATTACTACATAAAATGGAAGAGAAATCGAAAAGAATTATACTAACTGGAGATTTTAATACAAAATAAATTGGAATACTGTAGATATAATAAGCCAAGAAAGCTGTTGGGACCAAATGCTCCTGGATCTTGTGCAAGAGTTTTTCCTAACGTAACATGTAAGGGAAAGCACCAGAAAAAGAGGACTCGATGTGCCCTCAATGCTAGATCTCATATTTACTAGGCAAGAAAACGATATTGACAATTTATCACCCTCCATTCGGCAAAAGCGACCAGGCAGTACTAAATTGCAACTTCAGGATAGCATATGACATAGTTAACAGCAATGAAAGTTACAAAAAGAGCCTAAACTATAAAAAGGGAAAGTATCATGACCTAAAGAAGTACTTCTTAGAAATTGCTTGGAAAAAGGAGTTTAGAGGACAAGATTTAAATGCTACATATGAAAAATTCTGTGAACTTTATGAAGGAGTCCAGAAGTACATCCCAAAGCACAAAGAAGCAGACAAGAAAATAAAGAAATGGTTCAATACAGAATGTAAAAAATCAAAAGAAAAAAAGAGATTTGTTGTGGAATAGATACAGAAGACACAATAGTGAAAGGGCATATAATAATTACAAACAGGCAAGAAACGATTATACAAGAATAAGGAGAGAAGCCCAAAAACAATTTGATAAGGATATCATAAATAAAAGTAGTGATCAACCAAAGCTATTTTACAGCTACATCAGAAGCAAAACCAAAGTCAAAGATAAAATACAATCCATTACGGACGATGGAATCACCTATACACAAGAGAAGGATATTTGTGAAGCACTAAACAAGAATTTCCAATCAGTTTTTACACAGGATAAAAAATTTTGAGAAGGATTATATGGAACATGCATGCCCACACATACTACCAGATATACAAACATCAGAAAAAGAAATACAGGAGGAGCCAAGTAAATTAGACAAAGGAAAAGCAAATGGTCCTGATGAAATTTCATGTTGGGTACTACGTGAATGTGCAAAGGAGTTAAGTAAACCATTATTTTTAATTTTCAAGAAATCCTTGAGTCAAGGTAAACTACCTGATATGTGGAAGAAAGCAAACATTGATCTCTTATTTAAGAAAAGGAATAGACAAAATCCACTACACTACTGACCAGTATCACTAACCAGTGTTGTAAGCAAGGTATTAGAAAAGCTTATAAGAAAATCTTGGGTAAATCACCTAGAAGAACAGAGTATGATAACAGAAAGACAGTTTGATTTCAGAAAAGGAAAATCTTGTGTTACTAATCTGTTGAGCTACTATGACAGAGTAACAAACACATTACAGGAAAGAGAAGGATCCTTTTGACACAGTACCACACCAAAGACTTTTATGGAAACTGTACCATCAAGGAGGAATTTGAGGCAATCTGTTTTGTTGGATACAAGATTTTCTCATGAAAAGTAAAATGAGAACAGTACTAAGGGGAAGTTACTCATTATGGAAAGAAGTGACTAGTGGAGTACCACAGGGCTCAGTGCTGGCACCAATCATGTTTTCAGTGTATATAAATGATATAGACAGTAACATTGGAAATGAAAGCTATCTAAATATGTTTGCAGATTATGCAAAAATACCGAGGAGAATTACTAACACAGACTCTTGTTAAGAGCTACAAGAAGAATTAAATAAACTTCATGAATGGAGTAATACATGGCAAATGGAATTGAATGTGGACAAGTGTCATGTAATCAAGTTTGGTAAAAGTGGAAAAAGACCATAAAACCCTACACACATCAGAAAGAGAGAAGAACCTAGGTGTGATTGTCAATAACGGACTATCTCCGGCTGACCACATCAGTGAGAAGGTACGGAACATGTATACACTGCTTGCCAATATGAGAATAGCGTTTACATACATAAATGAAGACATGCTTAGAAAGATAATAACATCATTCATCAAACTAACCCTGGAGTATGCACCAGTAGTCTGGAGTCCTCATCTCAAAAAACACATAGACAAGATTGAAAAAGTTCAAAGGGCCGCTACAAGATGGGTACCAAGCTTAAGGGATCTAAGCTACGAAGAAAGACTAAATAAACTGAATCTACTAACACTACAGGAGAGAAGGAAAAGAGGTGACATGATTATGCTATATAAATGCATATCAGGAAAGGAGAAAATAGACATAAATGATTACTTAACGTATGGGGAAGCATCAGGAAGAGGACACTGCAAAAAACTGCATAAAAAGAGAGGTGATATAGACTTAAGGAAATTTAGTTTCCCAAATAGAGCAACTGATCAGTGGAATGCACTACCGAATGAAATTGTGTGTGCCAAAACAATTCACAAATTTAAGGTGAACGATAAATATGGTTTAAGACACGGGACAGTACTAGCTTGACTCATTCCTGTAAAGGTACAATTAGGTAAGAACAATTAGGTAAGAACACACACACACACACACACACACACACACACACACACACACACACACATATATATATATATATATATATATATATATATATATATATATATATATATATATATATATATATATATATATATATATATATATATATATTGAAATACCCACCCGATGGAGCGACCCTGACACCACCACCCCAAGAAGAGGCCACGGGGTGGCTTACAGGTGTCCTGTGCCACACCAGCCCATGTTCCCAGCTACCTTATGCCCCTCTTCCACCCAGCCAGACCTAGGGGAAGTGCATCAGCCAGGTGCATTACCCTCTGACGAGGGCAGCACTCACCAGACTAGGGGTGGGACTTGTTTCAAGACAGTCCCAAGTAGGCCCTCGGTAGCAGAGTCCACCAGACCTGCCACTACATGAGGTAGAGAGACCACTGGTCCTCAATGCCCTACTTTTCTCCAGGGGAGCCATGGTACTGTAGAGTCCATCGGACCTGCTGTAGAAAGGGAGTCCACCAGACCTCCTTCTGTCACCCACCTTCGGGAGCAGGCGTCTCGGACTATCAGCCAGACGACCTTCACCTGCAGTCCCAAGGAGGGGGATGAGCCCGTGGTAGAGTCCATCGGACCTGCCACTGGGGGAGAGACCACCAGTCATACCCCAGCTGCAACTTTCCCCTGGCAGCAGGAGAGCGGTAGAGTCCATCAGACCTGCTGCTGTAGGAGCCAGAAAGTCCACCAGACTTCCTCCTCCTGTTGTCCCCAGGATGAGTGGTCCTCCGAAAGAGTCCATCGGACCTAGGGAGAGTCCATCAGACCTCCTTCATCCACTACCCTGGGAGCCTGGGTAGAATCCATCGGACCTCCCAGGCGGAAGGAGAGTCCACCGGACCTCCTTCCTCCGCCTTGGAGTGGAGTTTCGGTAGAGTCCATCAGACCTGCCAGGCAGAGGGAGAGACCACCGGTTGTCCCTACTCCACTACCCTGGAGGCTCCCTACGAGGGCACAGTCTCTGGCTCAGCACGCCCCTCCAGAGGCCAAGCAAGATGCCCCTCCTGCTCCCCCTCCTCTACGAAGGTCGGAGACTGCTCCCCAACAGGACTCCTGTTGGAGAGTGCCTGGAGCAGACCTGTTGTGAGCCTGGGTGTCCTGTCCCTGCAGCCCAGCCCCTGATGCTCCCAGCAGCCGACGGACTCTCCTAGGGCAAGCAGACCCTGATGGCCTTCCCCTTCCGGCGTGACTGCAGCCCTCAGACCTCAAGGGGTGCCCCGCAGCCGACCCAGGCCCGGACCAGCCCAGACCCTCCTCCAGGACTCCCACCACGGCTGAGGACAGGCACTGTGCAGCGCGCCTCTTTGCCCTGTTTGACCCCAATCCCGAGGGCCACCACACTCCTAGGGCCCCTGCCAGGAAGGGGCCACCCACCACACCACCCTCTAGCTTCCACCGGACTCCAGAGTACACCGCCGAAGACCGCCACCCCTATCAGGAGTGCACCCCTGACAGCCCTCCTCCAACACTGGGCTATCACCTGTACCTACGTGCGACGTAGCCTCTGGGTGCCTCAGTGCCCCACCAGTGGTGTTATCGACTCTGTGCAACACTTGTGTCCCGTTCATAGTGCTATAGACCCTGATTCCCCCGTCCAGAGTGTCGTGCCTCCTGTGTAATACTTGTGATCCCCCTATAGTATCATGGACTCTGTGTGTTATAGACCCTGGGTAATATTTGTACCCCGTCCATAAAATCGTGACCCCTGTGTAACACTTGTGACCCCTCTATAGTATCATTGACCTTGTGTGTTACTATGTGTAATGTTGTGCCCCACACCCTTGTGTAATACTTGTGCCCCAGTTGTAATGTCACGGCCCTTGTGTAATACTTGTGATCATCTATAGTGTCATAACTGTGGAATACTTGTCCCCTTTGATGCATAGTGTTGTGAGGTACACCATACTTGTGCCCATATATATTGTTGCCTCATGTACTAATTGTGTAAAGTCCAGCGTTTCTTTGTAAGGTAATATACGTGTACGACTGGTTCCCCTGTGTTGGAGCCCTATCCCTTGTTTACATGCTCTAGCCCAGTCCTGAACAAAAGAACCTAAGTCTGTGCCCGCATCTGAGTTCAAGGAGTTGGACCCAGAATACGCTGCATAACACACACACACACACACACACACACACACACACACACACACACATATATATATATATATATATATATGTACTTGCTTTGGCAGTACATATACTAAAATCGGAATGATACAGAGTAGATTAGCATGGCCCCTGTGCAAGGATGACACGCAAAATCTTGAAGCGTTCCACATTTTTGGCACCTGATGGTTTAGTGGGTAATTATTGTGCTCCAATCGGATTAAGCCGGTGAAGGTTTATATCCAAGGGGTGATTGGGGTTTATTTCTCACGTAATACCACTCAGGGATGAGTGACGTTGGTCACTCTCATCTTAAATGTCAGGACCAACTACCTAGCCCCAGGCTTCTACGCTCCTCATGGGGCAACGTAGGATTGGATGATGGAGATATATATATATATATATATATATATATATATATATATATATATATATATATATATATATATATATATATATATATATATATACACACTATATATATATATATATATATATATATATATATATATATATATATATATATATATATATATAGTGTGTATATATATATATATATATATATATATATATATATATATATATATATATATATATATATATATGCAGAGACTTCACCGTGAAGATATGTATGCAAACTAACTACAGGAGAAATGAAAGTAGCGGCAGTGAGTACTTTCGTATATTACATCTTCAGACAGAGTGAAACCACTCTGAAGATGTAATATACGAAAGTACTCACTGTCGCTACTTTCATTTCTCCTGTGGTTAGTTTGCATATATATATATATAGTATAGGGTGGAGTGAAAATAGGGATCGAAAATCAAATCACGGATTTATTAGATGTAATACCTACCCAAAGTTGCCAGTATAATTACTCATTAATTTAATAAATTTTTATTGAAATAGGACTAAATAATCTGCCTTCTACCATCTGTTTTTTTACCAACCAGTGACACAAATGATACAAATCCATGGTACTCATTTTGTTATACAGTAACAACATGCAATTATACATTATAATATGCAACACTTACAACAAATCTAGAAAGTTACTGTGTGGTGCGATATTCACTCTTAGTGTTAAATGTTGGCATGACGGCTTGAGCATGTATTCTTGCTCGAATAAAGTCGTCCCTTGCTTCTTGTTCAACAACAGCTATTGCCTCTGTGACTCCCTTTACGCACCTTTCCACTGTTTGTGTATGACATGGAAAATGTGGAATTTCAGTGGCAAGAATTGCTTCGTTACGAACCACACTTTCTAGGTCAGCATCGTAGATTGATTTTGTGATTGGAGGTTCGGCCAAGGACACACTTTTGCCAGTCAATCAAATCAATGTACTCCTCGGCATTGAGATTGAGAGATGGTACTTAAAAACATCTGATACCACTTTGACGTGTTGTGGAGGCTCGAGTTCACATGACTTATCAAACCCTCAGTCCCCTATTATGTTGTCGCTCGTCGGTTACCGAGGCCAGCAAAATGTTCTCAGGGTGGCCGAAGTAGCCATTTTGCTGAATCACTGGATCTACCACAGCTTTTAGATCTTGCGACAGGTAGCATGACCTCTTAATCTGCATCCACAGGTGCTTAGAGCCATCCTTGCACGAAGGTTTGGACTTGATCATGAACCACACTTGAAAGTAAACCTTTAGAGCGAATTCATCAATTGTTTTGAGATTATCATAAGGCCTTTCTGTCACAACATACTGTTACGTCCCCACCCCACACTGCCACAGGCTTCAACAGCAGTAGTTCAGTATAGGAAGGACGTAGCTCAGTGAGTTGTTCTTCCTAGAGTCAGTCTTTAGGTGTACGGTACACACGATCAGCTCAGGCGTGGTGAATAAACACTGGCTTCTTAAGTTCACTGTCTTTATTTTCCCAAATAATTACACTGAATGCTTTCCAACTTCACTTCACTATTCGCACAAGCATTGGAGCTACTGTATACATACTTTACTAACTACTACTACACTTAATGTCTGACAACAGTTCACTGCTATTACATTTAATGCTTGACAACAGTTCACTGTTTTCACAAGTACCGAAAATATTCACTAACCGCAGTTACACTTAATGCTTGCCAGCACCACTTCACAGACTACACCAACAGCACTGCATTACACTCAAATTGAACTGCAAACCGACTGAACTCCCTCCAGTCTCTTCCACATTCTTATATAATATATATATACTTTAGAAACTTCAACACTCTACGAGAACAACAGGTGTCAACTCAAAGATATTCAAAAAATGCCAGAGTTTTCTTACATTATAAAATGCGTGGCTTGAAAAACAGTGCCCCCGAAGAATACCATAGTACCCCCGACGACAGGGCAAGCCAAAAACAGCTTAGTATGGCCGCAGATGCGCCGACACCCCCACACGGACCTCACGGGGAAGCCACCACCAACCACCACCACTCCCGGCAACAGCGACACATGTCAGCCCGGGCCGTGCGCCCCTGTGACATGCAGCGACCACGCCGCCGCCACCGTAGGAGAAGGACACTACCTTCGCAGAGTGGAATTGCTGAGCCAGCTAGGGGTGGAGTTAGAAAATATACTCCAGACGGCGCCCCTCTGGTAGAGACGATCTATAGTCGCTCCCAAAGAGTTCTGGTAGAGACAATCTATGGTCGCTCCCATCCTCGTGAGAAGATCTATGGTCGCTCCGAAAGTGCTCCGTTAGAGACGATCTATGGTTGCTCCCAAAGTGTTCTGGTAGAGAATCTATGGTCGCTCCCATCCTCATGAGACGATCTATGGTCGCTCCAAAAGTGCTCCGGTAGAGACGATCGATGGTCGCTCCCATCCTCGTGAGACGATCTATGGTCGCTCCCATCCTCGTGAGACGATCTATGGTCGCTCCGAAAGTGCCCCGGTAGAGACGATCAATGGTCGCTCCGAAAGTGCCCCGGTAGAGACGATCTATGGTCGCTCCGAAAGTGCCCTGGTAGAGACGATCTATGGTCGCTCCCATCCTCGTGAGACAATCTATGGCCGCTCCGAAAGTGCCCCGGTAGAGACGATCTATGGTCGCTCCCATCCTCGTGAGACGATCTATGGTCGCTTCGAAAGTGCTCCGGCAGAGACGATCTATGGTCCCTCCCATCCTCGTGAGACGATCTGTGGTTGCTCTGAAAGTGCTCCGGTAGAGACGACCTATTGTCGCTCCCTCCCTCGTGAGACGATCTAAGGTCGCTCCGAGGGTGTGCAGAGAGAGGTGAGTAGAGAGACGTCCCCACGGCAGGAGACTGGAGCCCAGGCTTCCTGTCCCAGAGTGACCCAGACAGGCCTCCCAGCCTCCCCTGGTCTCTGTTCCCTATGCCTGGCTCTAGAGCAGACGCACCTGATGGACCCCGGTGGAAGTCGCTGCCGCAGCCCTCCCCTGTCGGCGCCCCTAGACGCTGGAGACCACAGCCCACAGTCTCTCTCAGTTCTCCCCAGGACACCCGGGCGTGATCTCTCTACGCCCCCATGACGCCAGGACTTATCACAGAGGTTCCTGGAGCTATTCGACCCCAGTCCCGAGGGCCACACGCCTGAGCCAAGCCCGGAAGCCACAGGAAGCCCAGGACGCGAGAGGACGCCCTTATGAGTTATCTCGTGCCCTCTCGGCACGCCTCGCATTGGCGGTGCCCCTAGCCCGGCAGGATCGCCGACAACATGTTCCTGCCTATCCCCCTGATGAACACGTGTGATATTGTAGCACGAGTGATTTAGGTTAAGTGTGATTTCCCCTAATGTAAGTATTGTGCAGTGATTTCATATAGTGAATATCAGGGTAAATCAAATCACAGTGAGAAGTTAAAGGATGAGAGTGTGGAACAAGATCTGATTGACTATACGTGTGAGTGACATCCCTGTTATACAGTTAATAAGCCTGTGCCGCCGGGAGATTCCCCTATAAAGACATACCCCCATTACTGTGAAGGAATATTGTGAAAGGAAGTATTAATGGTATTCTCTCCCTCCCCCACGCTACCCATAAATCTTGTTTACCACCCTCTCTCACTCCAATATCTCGAGTAAGTGTAAATCAAGAATAAAATCAATTACCAAAATCTTTTGGTTAGTGGAAACCATATAAACTTCACGGCTAATATCTGCCGCCCTCCAGTATTACCATAACTTTCCCCTAGCCACCACAAGTCACTCCCCGCACCTCCCCTATCTCCTCCTAGTAAGACTCAACCCCCCTTCCACGCCCCCGTGCGCGCCTATATTTACTGCACTCATGATACACTAGGATTGTTTGTGTTGTCATTACTATCAAAGAAGCAAGTATCCTGCGAGATACACATATCCTAGATAAGGTTTTATATTGCTATATATTGTGCTGTAATATCTGCTGATTTGTCCAGTGACTGACTGTGGTAATATACGTGTAAAGGTTGTTGCCTAGAGTTTTTGTGTCCTGCCTCTCTTTATTGCACTAGCTCCGGTCTCGAAAGAGGACCCTGCTCCACGTTAGGTGAAATAGGAACGAGAAGTCGAGCCTAATTTCACCTAGCATTACACTGGTGGCCAGCGGTGGTTCTAGACCCGGGCGTAAGAGAGAGGTAATCAGGAAATATTTGGCAAAATGGCAACTAAACCGCACGTTCAGTTACCCAAGTTTGATCCCGACCAGTATGATATACACACATATTTGGCAATAATTAAACCCTTACTGGATATTGGTTTTAAAAATGACCAACAAAAAATTGCAGTCACACTACCACTGTTGGGTAAAAAGGCGGCGAACATAGAACGGAAAATCGTCCCAGAACTCACCTGGCAGAACTTTACAAAGTTCACTGTACAAGCCATCACCCCATCATTGGGGAAAGTACTGGCTCTATCCAAATTGGATAGTTTTTCATTCGACGGGGATTTAGATAATACCCTGATACAGGCAAAACGCCTGGTTACTGCTGCCTACCCGGAGGCAGATGAGGAAACCTGGGATCAGCATACATTTAACACTCTGCTCAGAGTATTCCCAAGTGTTGTGAAACAACACTTCACTATCCATGACCCAACAGGAGACATGGATAGAGATATCAGTTTAATGAGGCGCCTTTTAGCCATCCATGCCACCCCTCAAAGCATCGGCGAAATAAATCAATTCCCCGTTGACCTCATCACCGTCAACCCGTGGGAATTTTCTCCGTGCTACCACGGATGCCCGATCCACGACATCCGTGAACAGCTAGAAGCTGCCCAGTGCAGCCAAATGACACGAGGGCGCTTACAAACCTCCCCACCATACGCAAATTCCCCTAAGCCTCAGGGGAAGAAAATACAAAAAGGGAAACACAAAAAGCGCCCCCCCACTGCCCCCGCATCCCACCGTAATGGCAGGGGCCACCTCACATCTCCCCCAGTCTACGACAGGGGGGAACGTTATCTTTCCTTTTCCTCCACTCTCACTATCTCTTCTGTTCTACCTTCCCCTATTCTTGCCCCTAGTTCTAACCTCCCCACCCCACCTTCAACCTCACCATCCCCACGGACCACCCCCTCTTCCCCAATAACCCCACCAGATGCCTCGCCGCCCACCACATCCCACACCCCACCACCCATCACTCTCTCACGAGCTCAGCCCCCTGCTACTACCTGCACTGCCCCATCCCCGAACATTCAGACAACTCCGCGAGGCCGCATCTCCTCACCGCCACCGGCTCCCTCTACCCCTACACCTCACCCCACCTTTCCTTACCTCCGACGACACACACCACCTGCCACATCCCACTCCACAGCCCCTGCCAAGCCACCACGGTTCCAGCACCACACACCGTCCGCCATCACCCCTACACCCGCACCATCCCCTAGTTTCGTACCCACCACCCACCTCACACCACTAGCACAGAACCCTGCTACCGCCCAAACCACCCCACCACCAAACACTGGGATGGCACCACAAGATCGCACTCCCTCCTCGCCACCTACCCTCCAAACCAACTCTCCTGCCACCTCACCACTGCTACCGACCCCACACCCCCAACCTTCCCCTGCTCCCGCACCGCCTGTCACTTCCACATACGAGTGCTATGTTTCCTCCTCGCCATCCCCCTCCACCTCCCCTACCACCTCAGCCTCCACCGCCTCCACCACCCCCCGCACCTCACCTGACATCTCACCCGCCACACCTCGCTCACCCTCACCCCTTCCCTCCGTCGCCTCACCCTTTCCACCCAAACCCACGTGCCCTGCCACCCCCGCAGGACAACTCACTACCGCCGCCCTCTCCCCTCCACACCTACGCACGCCCACTCCGACGATCTCACCTTCCACCGTGCCCCCAACGCGCGCAACAGCCCGTACTAACCGACCCCGCCCACCCCGCACGCCTACTTCCCCACCCACACCCACCCTCAGAACCACCACCACCACCCCTTCCGGCCGACTCTCATGCCCACCCACCCGATACACACACACACATCTACACCGCCCACCTTTCCACGACTTCACACCATCAAGCTACATCAGGCCCAAATCCCCTCTACCTGTACTCCCCAGAGACTCAACATTGCATTACCACGGCACAAAACCCGGCCCTTACCCGCAGTATCCAGCATTCAGCTCCCAACCACACCGACAGCCACACCAAGCAAGATGAGAGTGAAGCGGGCCGTATGGGCACCTACCCTCGGCAGGGACCACAGACTCCGTGGGCCACACCACCTGCTAAACCTCCTCCAGTCTACCACCGCCACCTCCACACTCTTCTTCACCTATGACCCAGCACAAGAAGAGAACCCCTACACTGTCGCCTGGCAAACTACGCTGCAACACCTCCAGCCCGTCTACACCACCTCCAACACACAAGCATTCCACCTCCAGCCACGAGGACGTGACTTTTTACAGGGGGAGAGTGGTAAAATGCGTGGCTTGAAAAACAGTGCCCCCAAAGAATACCATAGTACCCCCGATGACAGGGCAAGCCAAAAACAGCTTAGTATGGCCGCAGATGCACCGACACCCCCACACGGACCTCACGGGGTAGCCGCCACCAGCCACCACCACTCCCGGCAACAGCAACACATGTCAGCCCGGGCTGTGCGCCCCTGTGACTTGCAGCCACCACGCCGCCGCCACCGTAGGAGAAGGACACTACCTTCGCGGAGTGGAATTGCTGAGCCAGCTAGGGTTGGAGTTAGAAAATATACTCCAGACGGCGCCCCTCTGGTAGAGACGATCTATGGTCGCTCCCAAAGTGTTCCGGTAGAGACGATCTATGGTCGCTCCGAAAGTGCCCTGGTAGAGACGATCTATGGTCGCTCCCATCCTCGTGAGACGATCTATGGTCACTCCGAAAGTGCTCCGGTAGAGACGATCGATGGTCACTCCCATCCTCGTGAGACAATCTATGGTCGCTCCGAAAGTGCCCCGGTAGAGATGATCTATGGTCGCTCCCATCCTCGTGAGATGATCTATGGTCGCTCTGAAAGTGCTCCGGTAGAGACGATCTATGGTCGCTCCCATCCTCGTGAGACGATCTATGATCGCTCTGAAAGTGCTCCGGTAGAGATGATCTATGGTCGCTCCCATCCTCGTGAGACGATCTATGGTCACTCCGAAAGTGCTCCAGTAGACATGACCTATTGTCGCTCCCTCCCTCGTGAGACGATCTACGGTCGCTCCGAGGGTGTGCAGAGACAGGTGAGTAGAGAGACGTCCCCACGGCAGGAGACTGGAGCCCAGGCTTCCCGTCCCAGAGTGACCCAGACAGGCCTCCCAGCCTCCCCTGGTCTCTGTTCCCTATGCCTGGCTCTAGAGCAGACGCACCTGACGGACCCCAGTGAAAGTCACTGCCGCAGCCCTCCCCTGTCGGCACCCCTAGACGCTGGAGACCACAGCCCACAGTCTCTCTCGGTTCTCCCCAGGACACCCGGGCGTGATCTCTCTACGCCCCCACGATGCCGGGACTTATCACAGAGGTTCCTGGAGGTATTCGGCCCCAGTCCCGAGGGCCACACGCCTGAGCCAAGCCCGGAAGCCACAGGAAGCCCAGGACGCGAGAGGACGCCCTTACGAGTTATCTCGTGCCCTCTCGGCACGCCTCACATTGGCGGTGCCCCTAGCCCAGCAGGATCGCCGACGACATGTTCCTGCTTATCCCACTGATGAACACGTGTGATATTGTAGCACGAGTGATTTAGGTTAAGTGTGATTTCCCCTAATGTTAGTATTGTGCAGTGATTTCATATAGTGAATATCGGGGTAAATCAAATCACAGTGAGAAGTTAAAGGACGAGAGTGTGGAACAAGATCTGATTGACTATACGTGTGAGTGACATCCCTGTTATACAATTAATAAGCCTGTGCCGCCGGGAGATTCCCCTATAAAGACATACCCCCATTACTGTGAAGGAATATTGTGAAAGGAAGTATTAATGGTATTTTCTCCCTCCCCCAGGCTACCCATAAATCTTGTTTACCACCCTCTCTCACTCCAATATCTCGAGTAAGTGTAAATCAAGAATAAAATCAATTACCAAAGTCTTTTGGTTGGTGGAAACCTTCTTCACGGCTAATATCTGCCGCCCTCCAGCATTACCATAACTTTCCCCTAGCCACCACAAGTCACTCCCCACACCTCCCCTATCCCCTCCTAGTGAGACTCAACCCCCCTCCCGCTCCCCCGTGTGCGCCTATATTTACTGCACTCATGATACACTAGGATTGTTTGTGTTGTCATTACTATCAGAGAAGCAAGTATGCTGCGAGATACACATATCCTAGATAATGTTTTATATTGCTATATATTGTGCTGTAATATCTGCTGATTTGTCCAGTGACTGACTGTGGTAATATACGTGTAAAGGTTGTTGTCTAGAGTTTTTGTGTCCTGCCTCTCTTTATTGCATTAGCTCCGGTCTCGAAAGAGGACCCCGCTCCACTTTAGGTGAAATAGGAACGAGAAGTCGAGCCTAATTTCACCTAGCATTACATATTACATAACACTGCAAATTATTTAGCATACAAACTTAAATGACATAATTAAACAATCACATAAATAAAACATCATAAAGAAAACAGGCACAAAAATTAATGCATAACATATAAAACAACTACCCCCACAAACAGCAGGCAAACTGGCAACTCTGACTCGTGCCGGTGTAGCGTTCAAATCTGACTCCCTCATTTCTGACTCCTTGCGTTCATTGCGCATGCGCCGCAGAAGCCCTGCAGAGAGAAGAACTAGCGGGATGATTGGTTATTTCATACGTCAATGGACTCGGGAATTTTGCCAACTAAATCCGTGATGATTTCACAATTCAGTCCCATAATTTTCACCACTTACTCTTACTTGCCATTATAAAGTCTCTTTCTCCTCTGAACCGTGTACAATGAGCCTAATTCCGTGGGCCAAAAATAAGTTAAGGACGAATCCTCAGCACACAAAAGTAGTTGCGTGTTAACCCGCCCCGTCCCGTCGACGTATGGGTACGTTGCAACGATTTGCATTTGCCAGTCCCGACGACGTACCAGTACGTCGTGCAATTGCAATTTGCATAGTTTTGACAATTTTCAAAATTCGCGCTTGATTTGCAGTACGTACCCTCGCATGACCTTCCCCTACCTGCCACCAGGCGGGGACACTCGGTGACCCCGCGCGACCTGCGCTAGCCCACCACTCGTCCACTCACCTGGTAGCCATGGTCCTGCTCAGACATGGCTAAGAGAGGTCTCTCAGACAGCGAAATTCAAGTCGCCCTGGACACCTTTACCGGTGACAGTGATTCCCCACTGGACAACGAGGATATGGACAAGGATTATGTGCAGCCAGAAGAGGAAGAAACCACCAGCAGTGACGAGGAAGTTCCGTCTCCCAGGAAGTGGCAGTACGTGACTTACCGTACTGCTAGAGAGGGGCAGGAGGCAAAGAAGGCACGTGCAATATCCTATCCCTATCCCCAGCGTGATTTGGAACCAGGATTCGAGGACGAGGACGAGGATGAGGACGATGACGGAGCCGTGGGACGTGCTGCCACGTGGTATGGACGGGAGGTTATAACATATCGTGGCCCAGAGCGCACACCACATCGTATGAGCAGGTATGGGCCTAGCATATTGTTTGGGGAGCTAGGAAGTCAAGTGGAGGGAGTGGGGAGTGAAAGGGAAAGTCCAGAGAGGATTAGGGAAAGTGAGAGTGACGTGAGTGAGTCATTGCTCTCCCTACGTAGTGTGAGGCGGCGTAGTGGATTACGTGGGCCAGTGCGGGTGCGTTCTTTATCACGTGGGGTTGTGAGGGAGGGGGAAGGTGGGGAGGAACCACCCCAAAGCACGTCTTATGCTCCCCAATATCCCCTAACACGTGGTCGAGCTAGGTTGCGTGAGAGAGCACGTGGTGTTGTAATGGAGGGGGAAGGTGGGTAGGAACCACTCCCCAGCACGTCTTATGTTCCCCAATATCCCCTAACACGTGGTCGAGCTAGGGTGCGTGAGAAAGCACGTGGTGTTGTCATGGAGGGGGAAGGTGGGGAGGAACCACTCCCCAGCACGTCTTCTGCTCCCCAATATTCTCCTATTTCATCCCCACAGCCCCCTAATGTTCCTCAAGGCCGTAAGGATAAGGGAAAGGGAAAGGGTAAAGGCAGAGGGAAGAGGAGTGACAGTGGGGAAGCCCTCCGCACTCCTTCTCCCCCACCTCCCCAACCAGGATCTCCTCCCCACCCAGACGAAGGCGGTGATGGGGCTGATGGGGACGAGGGAATTGTGTCGTGGGATTGGGAGGATGGGAGTGATTTTTCTCCCCTCATTCACCCCTTCACTGAGCAGGGGCGATCTGGCTGCATTGCTCCAGGAATTCACCGTAATTCCACCAGGTTGGATTTTTTCCACCTGTTTTTCAGTGAGGCATTTGTTGATCAGATTGTATACCAAACAAACCTGTTTGCAAGCGCCCAGCGCCTAGAGAGTGAAAGATTGGGAACAAGGAGTAGGCATTCTATCATCTATGATTACCCTGTCTCCCTTCCAGAAATGTTCTTATTTTTTGCCCTGGTCCTTTTGATGGGTATTATAAGAAAGAACTACTAAGGATTTCAGGGGCAGTGTCCAACTGTTTTTTTTAAATAACGTCTCAACAAAGCGTCGGACAAGGATTTAACTTTGGCAGTGCATGTTTGAGACCCCGACCTAATTTGTTAAATTATGCTTTTGTACCAAATGTGTATGATTAAGGCATTTATAAGAGTAAATGTAGGGTAAACTTAGCTAAAATCGTCAGAGGCATGTAGCGAGGCTAGCTTCGGTCACAATACAAGCCCCGCCCACAATTCGGAACGTGACGTCGGTGTGACGTAGTAGTAATCACCGACGCAAGTGGCAGTTCTGTCTTTATGTAAGCTGCTTCAGATTCAATGCCTCAGGGTTACTCATATTTCTGAGCTGCGGCCATACTGAATCTGTAGTAGGGGTGAAATATTACTTCGGTGTGTGTGTGTGTGTGTGTGAGAGAGAGAGAGAGAGAGAGAGAGAGAGAGTACAGTATTTGGGGGGGGGGTTAGAAAGATAGAAATGCCACTTGCGTCGGTGATTACTACTACGTCACACCGACGTCACGTTCCGAATTGTGGGCGGGGCTTGTATCGTGACCGAAGCTAGCCTTGCTACATGCCTCTGACGATTTTAGCTAAGTTTACCCTACATTTACTCTTATAAATGCCTTAATCATACACATTTGGTACAAAAGCATAATTTTACAAATTAGGTCGGGGTCTCAAACATGCACTGCCAAAGTTAAATCCTTGTCCGACGCTTTGTTGAGACGTTATTTAAAAAAAACAGTTGGACACTGCCCCTGAAATCCTTAGTAGGGACCCTGTTATGTTTACCCCCATATTTGGTCAAGTGATGAGCCGTAATCGGTTTCAACAAATTCTAAGTCGCCTCCATTTCTATGATGCTCATGACCCTGCAAATGCAAACAACACTGATAAAATGAGGCGAATTAGGTTGGTCTTTGATCACCTCAGGCAAACCTTTCGTTCCTCATTCTATCCCTATAGAGACCTCGTCATAGACGAGAGTCTCGTGTTGTGGAGAGGCATTATTTCATTCAGACAGTATATACCCAGCAAAAGGCACCGTTTTGGGTTCAAGATCTTTGTTATGTGCGACTGTAGGACTGGATACGTGCAAGACATAGTCTTGTACACCGGTGCACAGACAGACATAATAGAAGATCGAAGTATTGGACTGTCGGGAGCAGTGGTAAAGACGATGATAGAAGACTACCTTCATCGTGGTCACGTTCTCTACCTCGACAATTGGTACACTAGCCCTCTTCTCGCTCGTTATCTTCACACACATGAAACGGGAGTCTGTGGAACCGTAAAGGTGAACCGGCGTCACATGGCCAAGGTAGGGCGGAAACTTGCAAGGAATGAGGTTGTCTTCTTCAAAGCCAACAACATCCTTGCAACAATGTGGAACCACAACAGAGAAGTAAGCCTCTTGTCCACGGTTCACCACCCCTTGATGCACCGTACTGATTCTGTAGATTACCGTAGTGAGAGCAGGCGTCGTGTTTGGAAACCTGAGTGTGTTATGGATTACAATATAAACATGCGCCTCGTGGACCAGTCAGACTCCATGATATCGACGGTAGAGTGTGCCAGGACCACGATGAAGTGGTATAAAAAAACTGTTCTTTCACTTCCTAGATATCACTGCTCTGAATTGCCACCACCTTCACGCCATGACCGCAGGAGTTCAGGAAACATTTGAAGGGTTTGTGAGGGAGCTCACAAGAGAAATCTTTGCAAAGTATGCTGTTGAAAGGCCCCAACATCGCACCCGCACTGCCCATATTGCCCAAACTCCCCAGAGAATATCCGGCCGCCATTTCCCCACTCCTATCCCTCCCCAGCCAAACAGACCTAGGCCCCAGCGCAGGTGTCACGTGTGCAGTAATTCCCAGGTGAGACTCACGACACAGAGGAAGGACACCCGCTATGAGTGCGTGCAGTGTGACGTGGGTCTCTGTATTCACCCATGTTTTAGTGAATATCACACGTTGATGCAATTTTAGTATGGTGTGAATGCGAAAGGACGCAGAAATTATAAGGTAAATGCGACAGACAGACGCTCAGTGAAATTATCAGTCATGTTAATCTCCAAATATTAGTATAAAGTGCATACGGGTAGAACATAAGTGAAAACATTGTATGTAAGTATATAAATCTGCCCTAAGTTGAAACTTACATAGCGAGGGTTTTATGATGCGATATTCTGTCGCTCAGTGCAATAAATACGGCCCGTAATTATATAATTATTATTATGGGAAATTCTTACGGGTATAATATAAGTTCAAATTATTGTAAGTGATGATATATATTCTAAGTCAAATATTCATAGCGTGTGTATAGAGATGCGATTTCCTGACGCTCAGTTGAATGAATAAGGCACGTATTAGTCAAAATAAAAGTCAGCAAGTGATAAAGTGAATAATTAGTATATAAGTGTGTGAGTGAATTAGTATATAAGTGTGTGAGTATTTTGTTTGTCGAAACATTCCTTGCGAGGATATTTTCAGGCGATATTCTCACGCTCACTTGAATAAATAATGGCAGTAAGTATGTGCAGTGCATTATAGGGGTGTAAACGTGTGTAATGTAAGTGGGAAATTATAAAAGGAGTGAATAAATAAAGTAGATGATGAAACACGAGTGTTTGAGATCGTGGTTGCTACGTGAATATGCGCTAGCATATCGCTAAATGCCCTCGTAATGAATGAAAATAATTGAAAACCTTTACAGTGGTGGAGGAAAGGTTCTATGTAAAGGGGAAAATAATTGGAAAGTGGTAAAACAATTTGGTATGTTGAAATACGAGTCATAGCGAGTGCGCTTACTAAGCTGATTTACGCTATACTTATGCTGCATGTCATCATAATGAATGAAAACATCTGAAAACACTTACAAACAGTTGTAATTGGTAAAATGTCATTCAAACAGAAGTATACAAGTAGAAAAAATGATAGGTTGACTCATACCAGACACTTAGCATATAGCATGTTACGACTCGGACCAAACTCGCTATGCTCGCGCGATGGGGGTAGGGGGGGTTTTCAAGAATACTCCCCCAGTATCCCTGCTTGTCGTAAAAGGCGACTAAAAGGGTTGGCGGAGGGTTAGTGCCCCTCCCCGGAAAACAACTAACTAAAAAAACAAACAAGAAGCCTCGGACAAGGACTGACCAATCGATGACGACCCAGGACCGGACAAAGGACTTGGTAATGAGTACATGGAATGTAAGAGGAGCGAATGATGAGGTGAAAGAGAGATTGTCCAGGTGCTTGAGGGTGCGAAAGTGGATGTATGTGGAATAACTGAAACAAAATGGAGAGGAGAAAGTGTGAGAGAATGGGAGTATGGATGGGGTATATGTGCAGGAGTAGGTGAGAATGAGAGGGAAAAGGAAGGAGTATGTATAGCTGTGAGTAAAAGATGGAAGAGGAGCATAAGACAGTATGGATCAGTTGGGTCAAGGATTGTGTGGGTAAAGTTGAAAGTTGGAGTACAAATGTGGGCGATTGTGTGTGTGTGTGTATGTGCCAACGCAAGATTGTGCTACAAGAGTGAGAGAAGAGTTCTGGACAAATGTGGAAGTGTGCATGGAAAAGTTTGGAAGGAATGAGAGAGTGTTTTTGATTGGTGATATGAATGGTAAAGTGAGGAATGTGAAGGTGGATGGAATAGTTGGTGAGTGGGGTGTGCCTGCTGAGATAGATGAGAATGGGAGTGCGTTAGTGGACATTTGTGCTGGGAGGGGGTTGGTGATAGCCAATACCTTCTTCAGGCATAAAATGATCCACAGGTATACATGGCGAGTGATGAGAAGGGTGGGTGGTGAACTGAATGAAAGGAAGGCAATGATTGATTATGTGTGTGTGGATGAAAGGATGCGAAGATGTGTAAAGGATGCAAGAGTGTATAGAGGTTGGGGGAGTGGACTTTCTGACCACTACTTGGTGGTGGCCAGAATTAGAATGCAAGTAAGATGGAGGAATAGAAGAAGGGAAAGACGAGAGGAAGGAGTAGTGGCAAGGAGAGTGGAAAGGTTACAAGAGGATGAGGAAAAGGCAGAGTATAAGAGAGAAGTGGAGGAACGATTGGGCAAATATGAATTGGAGCAGATGGGAGACGTGGAAGATGTGTGTAAGATATTTACAGAAGAAATATGTGCAGCATGTGATGTGGTGTGTGGAAGGAAGAGAAGACGGAGGGGGGTGCAAGGAACAGCGTGTTGGACTGAAGAGGTGAAACAGGCTGTGGCACAAAAGAAGAAAGCATACAATGAATGGATGAGAAATAGGGGCGTGGAAGAAGATGAGAGACGGAAGAGAGAGTTATATGTGGAAAGAAAGAGAGAGGTGAAAAGATTAGTAAGAGAGAGTAAGAAGAGAGTGGATGAGGAATTTGGAAGGAATTTGAGTGTAAAGTGGAGGGACTGTAAGAAAATGTTCTGGAGAGAAGTGAAAAGAGTAAAACAGGGTGGAAGTGAAGTTAGCAGGGGAGTGAAAGATAAAAATGGTAGATTACTAGTGGAGAAGGGAGAAAAAGTGAACAGATGGAGAGAACACTTTAAAGAATTGTTGAAGGTAGAGGATGGAAGTAATGCGAGTATAAGTGGCTGGGGAATGGCTGGGAGAAGGAGGGAGGTGAGAAGACAGGAAGAAATCAGTAGGATAGAAGTTGTGGAAGCAATGAAGAAAGTTAAATTGGGGAAAGCCCCAGGAATTGATGGAGTGTGTGGTGAAATGCTGAAGCATGGGGGAGAGATAGCAGTAGAATAGATGTGGAAGATGTGCAGATTGGCCTGGGAGGAAGGTAGAGTCCCGGAGGATTGGAAGTCAGGTATAATTATTCCCTTGTACAAAGGAAAAAGGGAAAAAGAAGTGTGTGGTAATCATAGGGGCATTTGTTTTCTTAGTATAATAGGAAAAGTGTATGGTAGGATACTTATAGACAGAGTTAGAGAAAGAACAGAGAAATTAGTTGGAGAAGAACAGGGAGGCTTTAGGAAGGGAAGAGGTTGTGTAGATCAGATATTCATTCTTAGATCTTTAGTGGAAAAGTTTCTAGAGAAGGGAAAGAAGTTGTATGCGGCTTTCATGGATTTGGAGAAAGCATATGACAGGGTGGATAGACAAGGATTGTGGAAAGTGTTAAGAATATATGGAGTAGATGGGAAGTTGTTGAATGCTGTGAAGAGTATGTACGATGGTGCGAAGGCTGCAGTGCGTGTGGATGGTGAACTAAGTGAATTTTTCTCTTTGAAAGTTGGTTTGAAACAGGGATGTGTCATGTCTCCATGGTTGTTCAATCTGTACATGGATGGGGTAATAAAAGAGGTACAAGGTAGGGTAGTGGATGTTGGAGTGGCCCTGGTGAGAGAGGATAGTGTTTGGAAACTCCCTGTACTGTTGTTTGCAGATGATACTGTGTTGTTGAGTGAAGACGAAGGGGAGCTGCAAGGCTTGGTGGATGAGTTTGAGAGAGTGTGTAAGAAACGGAATCTAAAGGTGAATGTAGGGAAGAGTAAAGTGATGGTCTTTGAGAGCAGTGAAGTTAGTGAATGTACAGAGAGGTTGGATGGTGAGGAATTGGAAAATGTGAGTACGTTTAAGTACTTGGGTAGTGTGATGAGTAAGGATGGAGGTTTGGAGGGTGAAATGCTTGAAAGGGTACAGCAGGGAAGAAAGGTTGCTGGTTCTTTGAAAGCAGTGATAAGAAACAGGGAAGTGAGCATGGAAGTGAAAAAGTTACTACATGACAGTATTGTGATACCAACTCTAACGTACGGAAGTGAAGCTATTGTTGGAAGGACACAAGTCAAGAGTGAGAGCAGTGGAAATGAGTTATTTAAGAGGAGCCTGTGGAGTCACGTGGAGAGACAGGCTGACGAATGAGGATATAAAGGAGCGTTGTGGTGTGGATGTGGATGTGATAGGAAGCGTTATGAGGAACACTCTGAGGTGGTTTGGCCATGTGGAGAGGATGGAGGGTGAAAGATTGACGAAGAGAGTGTATGTGAGTGAGGTGGAGGGGGGAAGAGGGAGGGGGAGGCCGAGGATGAGATGAAGGGATGGGGTGGAGTGGTATATGAGAGAGGGGGGTGTGAGTTGGGAGCAGGGCAGTGAAATGGCGGGGGACAGGGCGACTTGGAGGCGATTTGTTTGTGGCCACCCCAAACGGGATTGAGGCGTCTGGCAATAGATAGATAGATAGATAGATGTGTCTGAAATCCATTATATTGTTACTGTTATTGTTTATTAGTTCAAATTCAATATAGAGGTGTTGTGTGTTGTTTCTCCCATTATTCCTTACCATAGAAAACGTAAACGCATATCCAGCCTATTAGGGAACACCATACCTGCCGGGGGGAACCGCACCTGTACGGACCACTTATAGACCGTGAGAACCACTTTCTTTGTGATTTTCCTTCGTTTCTCGACCTAAGCGGAAGTTTTAGCAAAAAAAAAAAAAATTCCAAAAAGGCTCGGGACTGGGGGATGTCATAGGTGCGAAAAACCTCGGGACGTGACGGGTTAAGGAAGACAGGATACTCACAGATATTTTCATTTTGATTATCGTTATGACCCTATTGAAGCTATTACAAGAGATTTACATGGCTTACATGTAGTTTCTTCGAAATTATGTGTGAATGTAATCAGTGGTTTCGAGATGGTTAAGCCATTACCAACGATAATGAAGTTCCATCAGCTGTTGACCATGATGAAGCATAGGTAGAAATGTCAATATATACGAAATAACAGAAACAGGTTACATATAGTGTATATTTAAATAGAATTCCAGGAGATTTTGTTCAGAAACCATTTGACTGTCGATTCAGTGACTATAAATGTGGGAAACGTGCAGAAACCATGAGATATTGCACTGTTAATAAAGCATAATAACCAGTGAGTTTTCTTGTCATTGGCTGTCATCCCTCCTACTCACACACCCCATTTCATATATTTCTCTCCATTCCATCCCTCCAGCTCATCCTTGGTCTCCCCTCTCATACTCTCCAAGTCAGACTCAATTATCTTGGCCAAAACATCTCATTATTTGTACGATCATTTTCATTTACATATTTTTTGCTGCAGGTAAAAATAGCAACAGTTATATGTTTGGAAGGCCTCTTTATTTAAATTGAAGAGGTAAGAACCATTCTGATTTACCAGAAGTGGGTTAGTTAAATAGATGTGGAGTTTAAGTTGAAATTCATGGTTAAACACTAATACTAGTTATAATTTGTTGTGGTGGTTGCATTTTATAAATGAACTATAAGCCATTCTTTGTTTCACCTAAAACAGTACTCTACTGGTAGCACTGCTGAACTTCAACCTTTCAGCATAGACTATTCACTTCTGTCTAACATTTTAACAAAACCAAATAAGTACTGAAGATTTGATATGGTAAGGCACACCACTGCTTACTTTTAGATTAAATGAAGGTTCAAAGAATTTAATGAACGAAGGCAGGAGCAGCAGGAGACAGGGAAGAACATACAAGAGTTAAAAAAAAAATTAGTGGAAGGAAACACACAAGAGTTTTGAAGTAAATGTTAGAGTTGCTTGATGATTAATGTAATCATTTTTAGATGATACATTTTTTTCCTTGGCGATGGTTAACAAACGGTGCTTGGCATGAGCTTTAGGAGCTGTTTCTGAGAATCAAATTTGACTGTAAAAGAGCATCATTATTATTTTAGAGGAATGAAATTACTGACTGTCCAGTGATTTTCATTGGCCATTCAGAGGAATACATTGAGAAGGGAGAAACAGTGAGCAGATGGAGAGAACACTTTAGTGAATTGCTGAACATACCGGTAGAGAATGAAAGTAATGCAAGTATAAGTAGCTGGGAGGAGAGAGGTGAGAAGACAGGAAGAAATCAGTAAGATGGAAGTTGTGAAAGCAATGAAGAAAGTCAAAATGGGGAAAGCCCCAGGAATTGATGGAGTGTGTGGTGAAATATTGAAGCATGGTGGAGAGATAGTAGTAGAATGGATGTGGAAGATGTGCAGATTGGCCTGGGAGGAAGGTACAGTCCTGGAAGATTGGAAGTCAGGTATAATTATTCCTTTGTACAAAGGGAAGAGGGAAAAAGAAGTGTGTGGTAATCATAGGGGCATTTGTCTTCTTAGTGTAATAGGAAAAGTATACAGTAGGATACTTATTGACAGAGTTAGGGAAATAACAGGAATTAGTTGGAGAAGAACAGGGAGGCTTCAGGAAGAGAAGAGGTTGAGTAGATCAGATAGCCTAATCATTCTTAGATCTTTAGCGGCAAAGTTTCTAGAGAAGGGAAATAAGTTGTATGTGGCCTTCATGGATTTGGAGAAAGCATATGACATGGTAGATAGATAAGGATTGTGGAAGGTAATAAGAATAGCCTATACGGAGTAGATGGGAAGTTGTTGAATGCTGTGAAGAGTATGTATGAGGGTGCTAAGGCTCCAGTGTGTGTGGATAGTGAACTGAGTGAGTTTTTCTATTTGAAGGTTGGGTTGAAACAGAGATGTATCATGTCTCCATGGTTGTTCAATCTGTATATGGATGGGGTTATAAAAGAGATACAAGGTAGGGCAGTGGATATTGAAGTGGCCCTCTTGAGACAGGGCAGTGTTTGGAAATTCCCTGTACTGTTGTTTGCAGATGATACTGTGTAAGTGAAGACGATGGAGAGCTGCAAGGCTTAGTGGATGAGTTTGGGAGTGTGTAAGACTCTCTCTCTCTCTCTCTCTCTCTCTCTCTCTCTCTCTCTCTCTCTCTCTCTCTCATACAAGTCACACTTGAAAAAAACGATCATCTTAAAGGAATATATACCTCAGAGATTATGATGTTTCTGGAGTTGTTTGGAAAAAGAATGGAGTCTGACAAGTGTGGTGTGTATGAAATTATGGAATGCATTTTGCTGTGTAAAAAAAAAAAAAAAAAAAAAAAAAAAAAAAACGTGTACACTGTATTTATAATTTGTGGGTTGTTGAGGTCCTACATGGTTATGATATTGTGGTGACTAATACAGTACTACAGTGCAATTCCCAAATTCAGAAATTTTCAGGATCAAGAGGCTTATGGAAATTTAATAATCTTGGAAAACTATTTCTCAATCATTACCATCACTTCTATGTATAAACATCCAACTGCTTGTCATTCCCTTCACAGATCACAGTATATATACTATACTGGAGCTGGATTCACTAACATGGTCGTAAGTTCAGGTGCCTGAGCAAAATCTGGCACCTCAGATTACGCACTCCTGTGGCGCCATATCTCGCACCAGAGTTTGGTATTCACTAAGATTTTTTACGGCGCCGTACCCCGGTCGTAAGTTGTACGTGCCTTAAATCGACCGTCATAAGCTGATTCCTGCACAGCCAATGACAGAGAATCTTACAAGTGAGGCTTTGTCATGATCAACCAATCACGGAGCGACCCCTCATATCGGCTGTTTGTCTCCCTAATGTAAACACAAGCACAGAGGGGAGAGCATGCACAACACACAAAACACAGTCCTCAACCCAACAGAAGGAAGTGACATCAGAAACTAACTCGACATAAGTTCTTTTAGCGAAATATATAGTGGAAATAAAAACTCCAAATCCAACAGAACAAAAGGAGAAACGTCCTAACCTTTCAAGTGACGAACTCTCGGTGGTATTTCTTTCCTTTACTAGCTGCTTATTTAGCGCGCAATCTTACCATACCCAGTGGATTTGTGCTATCATATAGTGTATGCCTGTATGTGTTTTATTGTGTGCAAATGAATATTACCGAATCTTGCTAAACATACTGAAAGGAGGATTTCGTTTCCCAACTGGATGCTGGGTTAGGTTAGGTTAGGCTGGGTTGGGTTGGGTTAGATTAAGTTAGGGTAGATTAAATTATTAGGTACAGTTAAGCTAGGTTAGGTTAGGTTTAGTTAACACTTAGAGTAGGCTGTTTCCTTCCACACTAATATTTCCGATCATATTGTCATACTCATATTATGGTTATTATTCATTTACACATCAAATGAGGCCTCAAAACACTCAGATGAACGAAAAAGAAAAAAAAATCAAATGGAAAAGAAAACAAACACCAAAAATAGGAAACGACAATAAAGGAAATATTTACCCTCTTAGTTTGGATTAATGAAGTCTCCAAAACAAAAACATTTTTTTTTTCTTACTAGACACAAACATTACAAAGAAAGCAAAGATGTTTGCATGGGAAACTATTACCTATAGGGTGAAGAGTATCAGCAGAGTGAAAAGGGAGAGCAGTGAAGTGAGGAAGAAATTTCGTGATTTCAGATCACAAGGGGAAGGCAGCCAAGGCAATGAGGCAGGCAGAGATAACTAGGTATTAAAAAAAAAAAAAAAAAAAAAAATGCATATTTCTGTTGTTAGTTACATAGTGCCTGTGAGGTTGTAAGCCGTTTGTTCTAACCATATCAAACAAACCTAACCCATTCATGAGGCGTTACTGGTAGAGGTAGGGTTTGATAATAACACATTGGTTAGCTTGATCGTAAAAGTCTAAAGCTAAAAAGTCATTTCATTTTTTGGGAGGGAGGGAGGTGGGTTATGTTTTTGGCATTAATGACTGAGAATCATTTGGTACTGTAAGCAATTACCTATGAAAAACTTCCTATATCCCAAATGATAAAATTAATCCCATAAATTAGTAATAATTTTGCTTTGGTCTAATTAAAATGCCCGCGACCGGACCTTCCGCCCCGCCACCCCCCACACCACCACCGGGCCACCACCACCCGAGGAGGAGATAACGGTCAGGTTAATGACCCGGGACAAGAGGGTCATCCAACCACCACTGACCTGTGCCCCTTCTTCCCGCAACTGCCCCAACACCAGGTGAGCCTAGATCCGCAACAACTTACACGGCGGGTTGACCATCGACAGCAGTGGGGTGGGACTGATCTAACATCAGTCCCTAGTAGTTTTGTGGTGACGACCACAGCTTCACCCCAACAGGGCAGGAGGTCCCTAGGTGAGCCACGAGGTGTTCACACCTGCTGCCACCGCGAGCCACGAGGAAGTACCATCCTCTGCTGCTACTCTGGTGAGCCACGAGGCTCTAGTACCCTCTGCCACCGTGAGCCACGAGGGAGAAATACCCTCTGCCACGACCAGGACAGGAGGTCCTTTAATGAGGGAGAAACACCCTCTATCACAAACAGGGCAGGAGGCCCAATAGTGGACTATACGGGGCCAACACCCCCAGCCACCGCAAGGGTAAGAGCCCCTTGTATAAAGCCACAAGTGGGTCCCAGGACCGATCGACCTGGCGCCACGGCTGTATCGGAGACAAGAGAGAGAGTCACCTCTGTGCTACCCTCCCTGTGTAAGAGAGAGATCACGGCCTCCGTGTGTCCTCTAAATTCAGTCAACTCCTGCAGGAGTAGCTGGACACCACCCGGGAGAGTTGCCCCGAAAGTGTCACCCAAGCAGAGACTCGGTCCCAGTCGGGACCTACCTCCCACACCCGGGAAATTCTTGTCTTCCCCAGGTACCAGCAGGAGACGAGACCGCAGCCCACACCTGACGGCGCGTCCCCTGACAGACCTCCACAGCCCTCGGACCCCCAGGCGAGCCCAGCAGCCTACCAACGCTGACCTCCCCCTGCCGCAGACCCTCCAACGCCAGACACGACTGCTTCACCTGTTTGGCCCCAGTCCTGAGGGCCAACACAACATGTCGAGGCCCCACATAAACGGGCCTCCCTGCACCACGACGACGGGACCCTGAGAAGGAGGTCTACAACAGGTCGAGACCCCAGGCAAGAGGGTCTCCCTGCACCGTGACGACGGGACCAGAGAGAGGGTCTACAACAGGTCGAGACCCCAGGCAAGAGGGTCTCCCTGCAAAGCCTCAGCGGATCGGACCCGGGTCGAGTCTCCCCCCAGTGGGTACGGTGATTCCTGCCACTGGTAGAGCCCCCGGAGGTCCCCTTAAAGTGACAGAGTGATATCGCCCCAGAAAATCGGGCAAGATTAGTGACTTTCCCTTCCTGCAGTGAGACAGAGATAGTGATACAGTGACAAAGTGAACAAGAGGGATTCCACCTATAAGTGTCCGTGATTACTTTCCCTTGATAAAGACTATAAGTTCTGGGCCCGTGAAACTAGTATTATTCCCCAGCCCAGAATAGAGGAGTTCCCCCCTTATCAGTGCATGCGCGGGCGAGAGTCACCGCGCCGAGCCCAGCCAGTATTTTATAGTGATCTGCTCCCCCTGTTCTTTTATAGTAGTAATCCTCCCCTGGCTCATCAAGCCCAGACATCTCGATTGCATCAGTACACTAAGACCTTTTGGACTTTAATGAAAGTTAGTCTCATTCACTTATGGACCCTTAACCCATTGTAAAGTATAATTATAGTGTGTGTGAATATCCCGTGTTGTATTTAAGTAACTTTGTATAACTGTATCCTCTGTCCAGAATATCATTCTATGTAATATTGTCACGGTGTTAGAATTAAGGTAATAGATGTGTTAAAGGTGGACTGCCTAGTTTTTATGTCCTGTTCCTTTGTTAGTGCTTTACTTCCGGTCCGGAAAGAGGACCCCGCTCAGTAGCTAGTGTTTTTAGTACGAGGAGTCGGCCTAAAAACACTCAGCATAACACTGGTGGCAAGCGGTGGTTCTGGATCTGAGTAAAAGCACGGAGGAACGTAAAAGGAAACTTGCACAATGGCAGCTAAACCGCACATTCTATTACCAAAATTCAACCCAGACCAATGTGACATGGATGTTTATTTGGATATGATCAAACCCCTTTTAGACATAGGGTTTGACTCGGATAAGGAGAAAATTGCAGTCACACTACCTAATCTGGGGAAAATTATCACAAATGTCGTACCAAAAGTAGTCCCAGAACTGTCATGGGACCAGTTCACACAAATTGTGAAACAGGCAATGACGCCATCTCTGGGCACAGTTGTAGCTTTATCGCAACTAGACGCCCTCACATACGACGGAAGCCTCGATGACACCTTCATCCAGGCTAGGCGGCTCGTCACCGCTGCGTACCTGGACACAGATGCAAAAACCCGGGAACAACTCATATTCCACAAACTCCTCAGGATCCTCCCCGGTTTCATTAAAGACCACTTCACAATACATGAACTGACGGGAGACCTGGATAAAGAAATCAACCAAATAAGGTGCCTTCTAGCCGTCCACTCCTCCCCCAAACGCATCGGCGACATCACACAATTCCCCACGGACCTCATCCCTGTAAATCCATGGGAATTTTCTCCTTGCTGCCCGGAGTGCCCAATCCACGACATTCGTGAACAGCTAAAAGCTGCCCGGCACAGCAGAGCAACACAAGAGCGCCTACAGGCCTCCCCACCATGCGCCGATCGCCCCAAGCCTCGCAGCACGAAAGCGGGATGAGGAAAGCACAGAAGGCGCCCCCCCACTACCCCCGCGCCCCGCTGTAATGACGGGGGCCACCTCACATCTCTCCCAGTCTACGACAGGGAAAAATATCATCTTTCCTTTTCTTCTCCTCTCACTGCCTCTTCTATTTTGCCCTCCCCTATTCCTACCTCTATTCCTAACCTTCCCACCTCACACACCACTTTCTCCACTACTACCGCCTCCCCCCTGCCTATTCCTCCCCAACACAAAGCCTGCCTCCCCCTTCACAGACCCCCTAGAACCTTTACCTCATCTTCCCCTAACCTACTTCCCAAAACCGCCTCCTCCTGTCTACTCCCTCCCACCTACCACCCCACACCACCCACCACCATCACTTCCCCGCCACTCATTTTCCCCGCCAACACAGCCAATTCATTCGCCTTCCCTATCACACCATCCTCCCCCTCAGCCTCACCTCCGCCTGCATCTCCTCCGGCTACCCCACCTCCTCCAACCCACCACTCCCAATTACCGCCCGCTACGCCCACCACCAACACTGCACCACACCACCCATCACCAACTCCCACCTTCACTGCCACGGAAACAACCACCACCACCGTACCACCACACCCCACCCGCACCCCACCACGCACCGCCCCATGCAACAAATCACCCACCAACTCCTCACGTGCCCAACCACCATCACCACCGACGCCCACCCCCATCACCACGACCATCAGATCACGACGCATCTTCCGCCCACCATCTACATACACCCCCACACCTCCATCTCCCCTCCATCCTGCTCCCCATTTCCCAACAAATGCCACCCACACCCCAAACACCAACCCCATTACCCTCCCCCTTCATCAGGCATCGTGGAAACTACCAACAAACAAAATTGAGAGCGTGCTATGGCGCCTCCACGACCACCCACCCATCAGGATCTGACGGACACCCCAGCTTCTCCGCCTCCTACGCCAGACAAACCGCCCATCCTCCATCCATCTCTCTTTCAACCCCCACCGAGAGCCAGACACCATGACCAACCACTGGACGAACCTCCTGCAACACCTCACCGCGGTCCACAAGACGTTCACTTCCACCACCTACCACTTACAGTCACGGGGTCGTGACTTTTTCAAAGACGAAGGTGGTAAAATGCCCGCAACCGGACCTTCTGCCCTGCCACCCCCCACACCACCACCGGGCCACCACCACCCCACCACCCGAGGAGGAGATAACGGTCAGGTTAATGACCCGGGACAAGAGGGTCATCCAACCACCACTGACCTGTGCCCCTTCTTCCCCAACTGCTCCAACACCAGGTGAGCCTAGATCCGCAACAACTTACACGGCGGGTTGACCATCGACAGCAGTGGGGTGGGACTGATCTAACATCAGTCCCTAGTAGTTTTGTGGTGACGACCACAGCTTCACCCCAATAGGGCAGGAGGTCCCTAGGTGAGCCACAAGGTGTTCACACCTGCTGCCACCGCGAGCCACGAGGAAGTACCATCCTCTGCCACTACTCTGGTGAGCCACGAGGGTCTAGTACCCTCTGCCACCGTGAGCCACGAGGGAGAAATACCCTCTGCCACAACCAGGACAGGAGGTCCTTTAATGAGGGAGAAACACCCTCTATCACAAACAGGGCAGGAGGCCCAATAGTGGACTATACAGGGCCAACACCCCTAGCCACCCCAAGGGTAAGAGCCCCTTGTATAAAGCCACAAGTGGGTCCCAGGACCGATCGACCTGGCGCCACGGCTGTATCGGAGACAAGAGAGAGAGAGTCGCCTCTGTGCTACCCTCCCTGTGTAAGAGAGAGATCACGGCCTCCGTGTGTCCTCTAAATTCAGTCAACTCCTGCAGGAGTAGCTGGACACCACCCGGGAGAGTTGCCCCGAAAGTGTCACCCGAGCAGAGACTCGGTCCCAGTCGGGACCTACCTCCCATACCGGGGAAATTCTTGTCTTCCCCAGGTACCAGCAGGAGACGAGGCCACAGCCCACACCTGACGGTGCATTCCCTGACAGACCTCCACAGCCCTCGGACCCTCAGGCAAGCCCAGCAGCCTACCAAAGCTGACCTCCCGCTGCCGCAGACCCTCCGATGCCAGACACAACTGCTTCACCTGTTTGGCCCCAGTCCTGAGGGCCAACACAACATGTCGAGGCCCCACATAGATGGGCCTCCCTGCACCACGACGACAGGACCCTGAGAAGGAGGTCTACAACAGGTCGAGACCCCAGGCAAGAGGGTCTCCCTGCACCGTGACGACGGGACCAGAGAGAGGGTCTACAACAGGTCGAGACCCCAGGCAAGAGGGTCTCCCTGCAACGCCTCAGCAGATCGGACCCGGGTCGAGTCTCCCCCCAGTGGGTACGGTGATTCCCGCCACGGGTAGAGCCCCCGGAGGTCCCCTTAAAGTGACAGAGTGATATCGCCCCAGAAAATCGGGCAAGATTAGTGACTTTCCCTTCCTGCAGTGAGACAGAGATAGTGATACAGTGACAAAGTGAACAAGAGGGATTCCACCTTTAAGTGTCCGTGATTACTTTCCCTTGATAAAGACTATAAGTTCTGGGCCCGTGAAACTAGTGTTATTCCCCAGCCCAGAATAGAGGAGTTCCCCCCTTATCAGTGCACGCGCGGGCGAGAGTCGCCGCGCCGAGCCCAGCCAGTAAATTATAGTGATCTGCTCCCCCTGTTCTTTTATAGTAGTAATCCTCCCCTGGCTCATCAAGCCCAGACATCTCGATTGCACCAGTACACTAAGACCTTTTGGACTTTAATGAAAGTTAGTCTCATTCACTTATGGACCCTTAACCCATTGTAAAGTATAATTATAGTGTGTGTGAATATCCCGTGTGGTATTAACGTAACTTTGTATATCTGAATCCTCTGTCCAGAATATCATTCTATGTAATATTGTCACGGTGTTAGAATTAAGGTAATAGATGTGTTAAAGGTGGACTGCCTAGTTTTTATGTCCTGTTCCTTTGTTAGTGCTTTACTTCCGGTCCGGAAAGAGGACCCCGCTCAGTAGCTAGTGTTTTTAGTAGGAGGAGTCGGCCTAAAAACACTCAGCATAACACTAATGTTGAGCATTCATATTGATAAAGAAATCATTCCTTTTGATTTTCCTCGTTACCTTATCCAGTATATAGATGCATGAAATGGTTTGTATCGCATAGGCTTGGTTTAGGTATTGTTTGTTAGGTTTATTTAACACCTTAATTTCACTGCCATGTCTGAAATAAAGTTATTGTCTTCATATAAGTATAATCACAGTATATCAAACCGTCATTGTTTAGCACATCCATTATCAACCCATGAACTGCCAAAAGTCTGATTTCATATCATGGAAACCAATAATACCGTTGCAAATGCTCATCAGGCACATGGAGAGGGTCTAATGGGTGTCTGAACCTTCTCTCTCAACGTAAATGACGGTGAGCCACAAGCTCCATCGCTGTACAGTCAACATCAGCTGACTGTCCAAGCGGCCCCAGTGGAGGCTTTCCCTGTGGCATGTTTATTTTTGACACATTCACATTACCTTCCAAAGAAATAAGTATTGCCAGAGTTCTTAGCAGCACTAAAAACGATTATGGCACATCTTTTATCTTTCTGTCTGTTCAATTTCTTCTTTTACGACGTTGATTAGAAGTGAAGAGGGACAAAAGCAAACGATAGGCTAGAGGTTGCATACTTGATAAACACACTGACTCCAGGCTGTGATGTGGACTAATGTATGTACCCCATGCGCTTAACTTCAGGCACCAGATCTTGGTGCAAGATGGCGGCGCCCATGCTTAGTGAATGACTGGTTCTGCCTCAGCACCGTATCTTTAGGCACCGTTAGGAGATCCGGCACCTTAAATGCTTAGTGAATCCAGCCCCTGTACTTTATCTCACAGTCATGGTTCTGGTGTGAAAATTTATCAGTAAACAATGAAAATGTTGTCTTCCTGAGGTGAGAAAATCACACAACAAAAAATTATGAACAAAGCCACATAATTCAGGTGAGTCCAGTTTGAGCTGGCCTGGGTGTCTGCAGACTACTGAAACTCTTTGCCAATACATTGTTCATGCTGGAAGCCAAAGCAAGGAATTTTTATTATTATTGTTATCATTGTGTCTGTGGGGGGGGGGGATACATATGATATTGTATTTACAAAAATATGTTGAGTAAACTGATTTCAGCAAAATTTTTAGGAAAACCAACGTTTTGACATTTGGGAAATTGATATTTTGGGATTTGCACAATAGGAAGACCATTATTTTGTAAGTCAGCAACCACTTGGAGGCAGCATGGGTGCACTATCTGGTATTGTGCTTATGGGTAGTGAAATGCGTGGCTTTAACAGACCCATATACGGTACTCCCGAAGAAACTCCCGGAGAATACCATAGTATCCCCGACGACAGGGCGAACCAGAAACAACGGAGTTCGCCCACGAGAATGCCGACACCCCCACTCGGACCCCACGGGGTAGCCGCCACTAGCCACCACCATTCCGGGCAACAACGATGCATGTCAGCCCGGGCCGTGCGCCCCTGTGACATTCAACCACCACGCCGCTGCCACTGTAGGCGAAAGACACTACCTTCGCGTGGCGGAATCACTGAGTTAGCTAGGGGTGGAGTCAGAAACAACACTCCAGGCAGCGCCCCTCTGGTAGAGACGATCTGTGGTCGCTCCCACAGTGAATTGGTAGAGACGATCTATGGTCGCTCCCACAAAGATTTGGTAGAGACGATCAATGGTCGCTCCCACAACGTCCAGGTAGAGACGATCAACGGTCGCTCCCTTAGGACCCCGGTCGAGATGATCAATGGTCGCTCCCACAACATCCAGGTAGAGACGATCAATGGTCGCTCCCTTAAAACCCCGGTAGAGACGATCAATGGTCGCTCCCACAATATTCGGGTAGAGACGATCAATGGTCGCTCCCCCAAAATCCAGGTAGAGACGATCAATGGTCGCTCCCCCAAAGCTCAGGTAGAGACGATCAATGGTCGCTCCCTTAGTCCTCCGGTCGAGACGATCAATGGTCGCTCCCCCAAAGCTCAGGTAGAGACGATCAATGGTCGCTCCCCCAAAGCCTAGGTAGAGACGATCAATGGTCGCTCCCTTGGCCCTCCGGTTGAGACGATCAATGGTCGCTCCCACAGTGCTCGGGTAGAGACGATCAATGGTCGCTCCCCCAAAATCCAGGTAGAGACGATCAATGGTCGCTCCCCCAAAGCTCAGGTAAAGACGATCAACGGTCGCTCCCTCAGCACTCCGGTCGAGACGATCAATGGTCGCTCCCACAATATTCGGGTAGAGACGATCAATGGTCGCTCCCCCAGCGTCCAGGTAGAGACGATCGATGGTCGCTCCCAGGGCGTAGTGAGGAGAGGGACGTCTCCACAACCGGAGGCTGAACTTCAGGGGTCTCGCTCCAGAATATCCCGGAAAGACCTCCCTGTTTCCCCCGGTCTCTGTTCCCTACGCGTGGCCTTCGAGCAGACACACCTGTCAGGCCCCAATGACAGCCGCTGCCGCAGCCCTCCCCTGACGGCGCCCCTGGTTGTGGGAGACCGCAGTCTGTCACCTCTTCCGGCCCGCCCTAGGACACCCGGGCGAGACCTCACCACGCCCCCGCGACGCCGGGACCTGACCCAGAGGTTCCTAGACATCTTCAGCCCCAGTCCTACGGGTCTTACGCCGGAGCCCAGTCCGGAAACCCCCAGACGCGAGAGGACGCCCTCGCAAGCCGCCCCGTGCCCTCTTGGCTCGCCCCACCCTGACGACGCCCTCAGTCCGACCGGATCGCCGATGACGTGTCCTTGTTTCTCTCCATGAAGAAATACGAGTGACCCTGTAACAATCGTGAAGTAGGTTAAGTGTGACTCCCTTTCTCTTAGAATAAGTATTGTGCAGTGACTTTATGTAATCTCCATTGGGGTAAATCAGAACACAATATCCAGTTGAAGGACGAGAATGTGGGTTGAGACCTAAAGTGAAAATACATGCGAGTGTCACCCCGAATCTTTCTAAAGACATATCTCTAGAACCCGAAGAAAGACTAAAATATTACTGGAGTTCTATTGGCTAGTCTCTAAGTAATATGGTAAAATAGTATTTACGAGTATTCCGACTTTGTTACGTGTTGTGAAGTGAGAGTCTACATATCATACCGAGGAGATGTGTAATGAATAAGTTTGTGCCTACAGAAACCTATTTCCACCAAAATATCAAGGAAGGCAAGTATTAATGATATTCCCCTCCTCCGCACGCTATTCCTAAAAACTCTCTCCATTCCTCGCTCCCGCTCTTAAAGCCAAAGTAAGAATCAGAGTTATTTGTCAAAGAATCTTCGCCAACAGAAAACACCTAAACTCCCTTGCTAATATCGGGCATCCTTCAGTATTACCATAACTATCTCCTCGCCGTTTTAAGTCACTCTCCGTGTCTCCCCTACCTCCTCCTGGTGGATCACAAACCCCCCCCCTCCTCACGCGCTCCGCGCGCACCTGTATTTACTGCACTCCTAGTACTAAGATTTGTTGTATTGTCATTAGTATCTAGAAAGCTAGTGTCCTGCGAGATACACAATATTTTTGATAAGGTTTTTGTATTGCTCTATATTGTGTTGTAATGTCTGCTGAAGTGTCCTGTGTCTGACTGTGGTAATATACGTGTATGGTGTTGCCGAAGGTTTTTATGTCCTACCTCTCTTTATTGCACTAGCTCCGGTCTCGAAAGAGGACCCCGCTCCCCGTTGGGTAAAATAGGTACGAGAAGTCGAGCCTAATTCTACCCAGCATTACACTGGTGGCCAGCGGTGGTTCTAGATCCGAGCGTAGAAGAGAGGTAAACAGGAAATATTTGGGAAAATGGCAACTAAACCGCTCGTTCAGTTACCCAAGTTTGACCCTGACCAGTATGACATACACACATATCTTGCAATAGTTAAACCCTTACTAGATATTGGCTTCGATAATGACCAACAAAAAATTGCAGTCACACTACCACTACTGGGTAAAGCCGCAGCGAATATTGTGCCAAAAATTGTCCCAGAACTCACCTGGCAGAACTTTACCAAGTTCGCAGTCCAAGCCATCACCCCATCACTAGGGAAAGTGGTGGCTCTATCCAAATTGGATAGCTTTACTTATGACGGGGATTTAGATAATATCCTGTTACAGGCAAGATGCCTGGTTACTGCTGCCTACCCGGAGGCAGATGAAGAAACCCGGGATCAACACACATTTAATACTCTGCTCAGAGTACTCCCAAGTGTTGTAAGACAACACTTCACTATCCATGATCCAACAGGAGACATGGATAGAGATATCAGTTTAATGAGGCGCCTTTTAGCCGTCCATGCCACCCCTCAACGCATCGGCGAAATAAATCAATTCCCCGTTGACCTCATCACCATCAACCCGTGGGAATTTTCTCCGTGCTACCACGGATGTCCGATCCACGACATCCGCGAGCAGCTAGAAGCTGCCCAGTGCAGCCAAATGACACGAGGGCGCTTACAAACCTCCCCACCTTACGCAAATTCCCCTAAGCCCCAGGGGAAGAAAAAACAAAAAGGGAAAAACAAAAAGCGCCCCCCTGCCCCCGCATCCCACCGTAATGGCGGGGGCCACCTCACCTCTCCCCCAGTCTACGACAGGGGAGAACGTTATCTTTCCTTTTCCCCCCCTCTCACTATCTCTTCTGTTCTACCTTCCCTATTCCTGCCCCTAGTTCTAACCTTCCCACCCCACACACCACTATACTCCCGCAACACAAAACCGGCCTCCCTCTTCACAGGCCTCCTAGGACCCTCTCCACATCTTCCCCTAACCTACTTCCTAAAACCACCTCCCCCCGTCTACTGCCTTCCACCTCCCACCCCGCGTCACCCACCGCCATCACTTCACCACCGTTCGCTTTCCCCGCCCACAAGGTTAACTCATTCAACTTCCCTATCACACCCTCCTCCTCATCCCCGAGCATTCAAACAACCCCGCGAGACCGCACCTCCCCACCACCACCGTCTCTCTCTCCCCCTACACTTCACCCCACCTTTCCTCGGCTCCGACGGCACACCCCACCTGCCACATCCCACTCCACAGCCCCTGCCAGGCCACCACGGGTTCAGCACCACACACCGTCCGCCATCGCCCCCACACCCACACCATCCCCTGGCTTCGTACCCACCGCCCACCCCACACCACTAGCACAGAGCCCTGCTACCGCCCAGACCACTCCACCACCAAACACCGGGATGGCACCACAAGATCGCACTCCCTCCTCGCCATCTACCCTCCAAGCCAACTCTCCTGCCACCTCACCACCACTACCGACCTCACAACCCCAACCCCCCCCTGCTCCCGCACCGCCTGTCACTTCCACATACGAGTGCGATGGTTCCTCCTCGCCATCCCCCTCCACCTCCCCTACCACCTCAGCCTGCACCGCCTCCACCACCCCCTGCACCACACCTGACATCTCACCCGCCACGCCTCGCTCACCCTCACCCCTTCCCTCCGCCGCCTCCCCCTTTCCACCCAAGCCCACGTGCCCCGCCCACCCCGCCACCCCCGCAGGACAACCCACTACCACCGCCCTCTCCCCTCCACACCTACGCACGCCCACTCCGACGTTCTCACCTTCTTCCGCGTCCCCAACGCGCGTGACGGCCCGTGCTAACCGACCCCGCCCACCCCATACGCCAGCTTCCCCACCCACACCCACCCTCAGAACCACCACCACCACCCCCTCCGGCCGACTCTTATGCCCACCCACCAGATACACACACACCGTCAAGCTACATCACGCCCAAATCCCTCCTACCTGTACTCCCCAGAGACTCAACGCCGCATTACCGCAACACAAAACCCGGCCTTCACCCACTCTATCCAGCATTCAACCTCCAACCACACCAACAGCCACACCAAGCAACATGAGAATTAAGCGGGCCGTATGGGCCCCTACCCTTACGAAGAACCACCGACTCCACGGGCCACACCACCTGTTAAATATCCTCCAGTCGACCATCGCCCCCTCAGCCCTCTTCCTCACCTATGACCAAGCACAGGAGGAAAATTCCTACACTGTCACCTGGCAGAACACACTCCGACACCTCCAGCCCGTTTACACCACCCCCAACACTCTAGTGTTCCACCTCCAGCCACAGGGACGTGACTTTTTTCAAGAACACGGTGGTGAAATGCGTGGCTTTAACAGACCCATATACGGTACTACCGAAGAAACTCCCGGAGAATACCATAGTATCCCCAATGACAGGGCGAACCAGAAACAACGGAGTTTGCCCACGAGAATGCCGACACCCCCACTCGGACCCCACGGGGTAGCCGCCACTAGCCACCACCATTCCGGGCAACAACGACGCATGTCAGCCCGGGCCGTGCGCCCCTGTGACATTCAACCACCACGCCGCTGCCACCGTAGGTGAAAGACACTACCTTCGGGTGGCGGAATCACTGAGTTAGCTAGGGGTGGAGTCAGAAACAACACTCCAGGCAGCGCCCCTCTGGTAGAGATGATCTATGGTCGCTCCCACAGTGAATTGGTAGAGACGATCTATGGTCGCTCCCACAAAGATTCGGTAGAGACGATCAATGGTCGCTCCCACAACGTCCAGATAGGGACGATCAACGGTCGCTCCCTTAGGACCCCGGTCGAGACGATCAATGGTCGCTCCCACAACATCCAGGTAGAGACGATCAATGGTCACTCCCTTAAAACCCCGGTAGAGACGATCAATGGTCGCTCCCACAATATTCGGGTAGAGACGATCAATGGTCGCTCCCCCAAAATCCAGGTAGAGACGATCAATGGTCGCTCCCCCAAAGTTCAGGTAGAGAGGATCAATGGTCACTCCCTTAGTCCTCCGGTCGAGACGATCAATGGTTGCTCCCCCAAAGCTCAGGTAGAGACGATCAATGGTCGCTCCCCCAAAGCCCAGGTAGAGACGATCAATGGTCGCTCCCTTGGCCCTCCGGTTGAGACGATCAATGGTCGCTCCCACAATATTCGGGTAGAGACGATCAATGGTCGCTCCCCCAGCGTCCAGGTAGAGACGATCGATGGTCGCTCCCAGGGCGTAGTGAGGAGAGGGACGTCTCCACAACCGGAGGCTGAACTTCAGGGGTCTCGCTCCAGAATATCCCGGAAAGACCTCCCTGTTTCCCCCGGTCTCTGTTCCCTACGCGTGGCCTTCGAGCAGACACACCTGTCGGGCCCCCGTGACAGCCGCTGCCGTAGCCCTCCCCTGACGGCGCCCCTGGTCGTGGGAGACCGCAGTCTGTTGCCTCTTCCGGCCCGCCCTAGGACACCCGGGCGAGACCTCACCACGCCCCCGCGACGCCGGGACCTGACCCAGAGGTTCCTAGACCTCTTCGGCCCCAGTCCTACGGGCCTTACGCCGGAGCCCAGTCCGGAAACCCCCGGACGCGAGAGGACGCCCTCGCAAGCCGCCCCGTGCCCTCTCGGCTCGCCCCACCCTGACGACGCCCTCAGTCCGACCGGATCGCCGATGACGTGTCCTTGTTTCTCTCCATGAAGAAATACGAGTGACCCTGTAACAATCCTGGAGTATGTTAAGTGTGACTCCCTTTCTCTTAGAATAATTATTGTGCAGTGACTTTATGTAATCTCCATTGGGGTAAATCAGAACACAATATCCAGTTGAAGGACGAGAATGTGGGTTGAGACCTAAAGTGAAAATACGTGCGAGTGTCACCCCGAATCTTTCTAAAGACATATCTCTAGAACCCGAAGAAAGACTAAAATATTACTGGAGTACTATTGGCTAGTGTCTAAGTAATATGGTAAAATAGTATTTACGAGTATTCCGACTTTGTTACGCGTTGTGAAGCGAGAGTCTACATATCATACCGAGGAGATGTGTAATGAATAAGTTTGTGCCTACAGAAACCTATTTCCACCAAAATATCAAGGAAGGTGAGTATTAATGATATTCCCCTCCTCCGCACGCTATTCCTAAAAACTCACTCCATTCCTCGCTCCCGCTCTTAAAGCCAAAGTAAGAATCAGAGTTATTTGTCAAAGAATCTTCGCCAACAGAAAACACCTAAACTCCCTTGCTAATATCGGGCATCCTTCAATATTACCATAACTATCTCCTCGCCGTTTTAAGTCACTCTCCGTGTCTCCCCTACCTCTTCCTGGTGGATCACAAACCCCCCCTCTCCTCACGCGCTCCGCGCGCACTTGTATTTACTACACTCCTAGTACTAAGATTCGTTGTATTGTCATTAGTATCTAGAAAGCTAGTATCCTGCGAGATACACAATATTTTAGATAAGGTTTTTGTATTGCTCTATATTGTGTTGTAATGTCTGCTGAAGTGTCCTGTGTCTGACTGTGGTAATATACGTGTATGGTGTTGCCGAAGGTTTTTATGTCCTACCTCTCTTTATTGCACTAGCTCCGGTCTCGAAAGAGGACCCCGCTCCCCGTTGGGTAAAATAGGTACGAGAAGTCGAGCCTAATTCTACCCAGCATTACACTGGTGGCCAGCGGTGGTTCTAGATCCGAGCGTAGAAGAGAGGTAAACAGGAAATATTTGGGAAAATGGCAACTAAACCGCTCGTTCAGTTACCCAAGTTTGACCCTGACCAGTATGACATACACACATATCTTGCAATAGTTAAACCCTTACTAGATATTGGCTTCGATAATGACCAACAAAAAATTGCAGTCACACTACCACTACTGGGTAAAGCCGCAGCGAATATTGTGCCAAAAATTGTCCCAGAACTCACCTGGCAGAACTTTACCAAGTTCGCAGTCCAAGCCATCACCCCATCACTAGGGAAAGTGGTGGCTCTATCCAAATTGGATAGCTTTACTTATGACGGGGATTTAGATAATATCCTGTTACAGGCAAGATGCCTGGTTACTGCTGCCTACCCGGAGGCAGATGAAGAAACCCGGGATCAACACACATTTAATACTCTGCTCAGAGTACTCCCAAGTGTTGTAAGACAACACTTCACTATCCATGATCCAACAGGAGACATGGATAGAGATATCAGTTTAATGAGGCGCCTTTTAGCCGTCCATGCCACCCCTCAACGCATCGGCGAAATAAATCAATTCCCGTTGACCTCATCACCATCAACCCGTGGGAATTTTCTCCGTGCTACCACGGATGTCCGATCCACGACATCCGCGAGCAGCTAGAAGCTGCCCAGTGCAGCCAAATGACACGAGGGCGCTTACAAACCTCCCCACCTTACGCAAATTCCCCTAAGCCCCAGGGTAATAAAAACAAAAAGGGAAAAACAAAAAGCGCCCCCCTGCCCCCGCATCCCACCGTAATGGCGGGGGCCACCTCACCTCTCCCCCAGTCTACGACAGGGGAGAACGTTATCTTTCCTTTTCCCCCCTCTCACTATCTCTTCTGTTCTACCTTCCCCTATTCCTGCCCCTAGTTCTAACCTTCCCACCCCACACACCACTATACTCCCGCAACACAAAACCGGCCTCCACTTCACATGCCTCCTAGGACCCTCTCCACATCTTCCCCTAACCTACTTCCTAAAACCACCTCCCCCCGTCTACTGCCTTCCACCTCCCACCCCGCGTCACCCACCGCCATCACTTCACCACCGTTCGCTTTCCCCGCCCACAAGGTTAACTCATTCAACTTCCCTATCACACCCTCCTCCTCATCCCCGAGCATTCAAACAACCCCGCGAGACCGCACCTCCCCACCACCACCGTCTCTCTCTCCCCCTACACTTCACCCCACCTTTCCTCGGCTCCGACGGCACACCCCACCTGCCACATCCCACTCCACAGCCCCTGCCAGGCCACCACGGGTTCAGCACCACACACCGTCCGCCATCGCCCCCACACCCACACCATCCCCTGGCTTCTGTACTCCACCGCCCACCCCACACCACTAGCACAGAGCCCCGCTACCGCCCAGACCCCTCCACCACCCCACCCCGGCATGGCCCCACCAGCCCGCACGCCCTCCTCGCCATCTACCCTCCAAGCCAACTCTCCTGCCACCTCACCACCACTACCGACCTCACAACCCCAACCCCCCCCTGCTCCCGCACCGCCTGTCACGTCCACATACGAGTGCGATGGTGCCGCCTCGCCCTCCCCTCCACCTCCCCCTACCACCTCAGCCTCCACCGCCTCCACCACCCCCTGCACCACACCTGACATCTCACCCGCCCCGCCTCGCTCACCCACCCCCCCTCCCTCCGCCGCCTCCCCCGTCCCCCCCCAGCCCCCGTGCCCCGCCCACCCCGCCACCCCCGCAGGACAACCCACTCCCACCGCCCTCTCCCCTCCACACCTACGCACGCCCACTCCGACGTTCTCACCTTCTTCCGCGTCCCCAACGCGCGTGACGGCCCGTGCTAACCGACCCCGCCCACCCCATACGCCAGCTTCCCCACCCACACCCACCCTCAGAACCACCACCACCACCCTCCGGCCGACTCTTATGCCCACCCACCAGATACACACACACCGTCAAGCTACATCACGCCCAAATCCCTCCTACCTGTACTCCCCAGAGACTCAACGCCGCATTACCGCAACACAAAACCCGGCCTTCACCCACTCTATCCAGCATTCAACCTCCAACCACACCAACAGCCACACCAAGCAACATGAGAATTAAGCGGGCCGTATGGGCCCCTACCCTTACGAAGAACCACCGACTCCACGGGCCACACCACCTGTTAAATATCCTCCAGTCGACCATCGCCCCCTCAGCCCTCTTCCTCACCTATGACCAAGCACAGGAGGAAAATTCCTACACTGTCACCTGGCAGAACACACTCCGACACCTCCAGCCCGTTTACACCACCCCCCAACACTCTAGTGTTCCACCTCCAGCCACAGGGACGTGACTTTTTCAAGAACACGGTGGTGAAATGCGTGGCTTTAACAGACCCATATACGGTACTACCGAAGAAACTCCCGGAGAATACCATAGTATCCCCAATGACAGGGCGAACCAGAAACAACGGAGTTTGCCCACGAGAATGCCGACACCCCCACTCGGACCCCACGGGGTAGCCGCCACTAGCCACCACCATTCCGGGCAACAACGACGCATGTCAGCCCGGGCCGTGCGCCCTGTGACATTCAACCACCACGCCGCTGCCACCGTAGGTGAAAGACACTACCTTCGCGTGGCGGAATCACTGAGTTAGCTAGGGGTGGAGTCAGAAACAACACTCCAGGCAGCGCCCCTCTGGTAGAGATGATCTATGGTCGCTCCCACAGTGAATTGGTAGAGACGATCTATGGTCGCTCCCACAAAGATTCGGTAGAGACGATCAATGGTCGCTCCCACAACGTCCAGATAGGGACGATCAACGGTCGCTCCCTTAGGACCCCGGTCGAGACGATCAATGGTCGCTCCCACAACATCCAGGTAGAGACGATCAATGGTCACTCCCTTAAAACCCCGGTAGAGACGATCAATGGTCGCTCCCACAATATTCGGGTAGAGACGATCAATGGTCGCTCCCAAAATCCAGGTAGAGACGATCAATGGTCGCTCCCCCAAAGCTCAGGTAGAGAGGATCAATGGTCACTCCCTTAGTCCTCCGGTCGAGACGATCAATGGTTGCTCCCCCAAAGCTCAGGTAGAGACGATCAATGGTCGCTCCCCCAAAGCCCAGGTAGAGACGATCAATGGTCGCTCCCTTGGCCCTCCGGTTGAGACGATCAATGGTCGCTCCCACAATATTCGGGTAGAGACGATCAATGGTCGCTCCCCCAGCGTCCAGGTAGAGACGATCGATGGTCGCTCCCAGGGCGTAGTGAGGAGAGGGACGTCTCCACAACCGGAGGCTGAACTTCAGGGTCTCGCTCCAGAATATCCCGGAAAGACCTCCCTGTTTCCCCCGGTCTCTGTTCCCTACGCGTGGCCTTCGAGCAGACACACCTGTCGGGCCCCCGTGACAGCCGCTGCCGTAGCCCTCCCCTGACGGCGCCCCTGGTCGTGGGAGACCGCAGTCTGTTGCCTCTTCCGGCCCGCCCTAGGACACCCGGGCGAGACCTCACCACGCCCCCGCGACGCCGGGACCTGACCCAGAGGTTCCTAGACCTCTTCGGCCCCAGTCCTACGGGCCTTACGCCGGAGCCCAGTCCGGAAACCCCCGGACGCGAGAGGACGCCCTCGCAAGCCGCCCCGTGCCCTCTCGGCTCGCCCCACCCTGACGACGCCCTCAGTCCGACCGGATCGCCGATGACGTGTCCTTGTTTCTCTCCATGAAGAAATACGAGTGACCCTGTAACAATCCTGGAGTATGTTAAGTGTGACTCCCTTTCTCTTAGAATAATTATTGTGCAGTGACTTTATGTAATCTCCATTGGGGTAAAATCAGAACACAATATCCAGTTGAAGGACGAGAATGTGGGTTGAGACCTAAAGTGAAAATACGTGCGAGTGTCACCCCGAATCTTTCTAAAGACATATCTCTAGAACCCGAAGAAAGACTAAAATATTACTGAGTACTATTGGCTAGTGTCTAAGTAATATGGTAAAATAGTATTTACGAGTATTCCGACTTTGTTACGCGTTGTGAAGCGAGAGTCTACATATCATACCGAGGAGATGTGTAATGAATAAGTTTGTGCCTACAGAAACCTATTTCCACCAAAATATCAAGGAAGGTGAGTATTAATGATATTCCCCTCCTCCGCACGCTATTCCTAAAACTCACTCCATTCCTCGCTCCCGCTCTTAAAGCCAAAGTAAGAATCAGAGTTATTTGTCAAAGAATCTTCGCCAACAGAAAAACACCTAAACTCCCTTGCTAATATCGGGCATCCTTCAATATTACCATAACTATCTCCTCGCCGTTTTAAGTCACTCTCCGTGTCTCCCCTACCTCTTCCTGGTGGATCACAAACCCCCCCTCTCCTCACGCGCTCCGCGCGCACTTGTATTTACTACACTCCTAGTACTAAGATTCGTTGTATTGTCATTAGTATCTAGAAAGCTAGTATCCTGCGAGATACACAATATTTTAGATAAGGTTTTTGTATTGCTCTATATTGTGTTGTAATGTCTGCTGAAGTGTCCTGTGTCTGACTGTGGTAATATACGTGTATGGTGTTGCCGAAGGTTTTTATGTCCTACCTCTCTTTATTGCACTAGCTCCGGTCTCGAAAGAGGACCCCGCTCCCCGTTGGGTAAAATAGGTACGAGAAGTCGAGCCTAATTCTACCCAGCATTACACTGGTGGCCAGCGGTGGTTCTAGATCCGAGCGTAGAAGAGAGGTAAATAGGAAATATTTGGGAAAATGGCAACTAAACCGCACGTTCAGTTACCCAAGTTTGACCCTGACCAGTATGACATACACACATATCTTGCAATAGTTAAACCCTTACTAGATATTGGCTTCGATAATGACCAACAAAAAATTGCAGTCACACTACCACTACTGGGTAAAGCCGCAGCAAATATTGCGCCAAAAATTGTCCCAGAACTCACCTGGCAGAACTTTACCAAGTTCGCGGTCCAAGCCATCACCCCATCACTAGGGAAAGTGGTGGCTCTATCCAAATTGGATAGCTTTACTTATGACGGGGATTTAGATAATACCCTGTTGCAGGCAAGACGCCTGATTACTGCTGCCTACCCGGAGACAGATGAAGAAACCCGGGATCAGCACACCTTCAATACTCTGCTCCGAGTACTCCCAAGTGTTGTGAAGCAACACTTTACTATCCACGACCCAACAGGAGACATGGATAGGGATATACAGCTGATACGGCGCCTCCTGACCGCCTGCCCTCCTCCGCAACAAATTAATGTTGTCAAGAAATTCCCCACCCGACCCCCGGCTCCCCCAGCCACACCGCGTCCGCCCCTGCCCCACACCAGCCCGACCCCGATGCCTAGCCCACCCAGGGCGCACCCCTCTCGTCAGCGCCCCGCCCCGCGAGAAAACCCAAACTTAATTCTGATCAACCCGTGGGAATTCACAGCCTGCAACTCCCGTTGCCCCCTTCATGACATACGGGACCAGCTGAAAGCTGCTCGCCACAAAAGCACAACCCCGGGTTCGCGTAAGGTTTCCGCCCTAGAAGGCGAAGCCCCTGGGGACGAGCTGGCGCCGGCGGACGACCCCCCACCAGGAGGACTAGAGCAGGAACAGGAGCACGAGAGCCCTAGCCAGCTGGATTTTTAGGCCCGCCCCCGCACCAACCCACGGTGGCGGGGGCCATCACCCCTAAGTATCGCCCCCCAGTATACCACAAGATGAAAATCAACGGCGTGAAGGCCAGACTACTAGTTGATACGGGAGCAGCCAGATCCTGCCTTTACAGCCATTATTTCTCCTGCTACAAATCACGGTTTGGCCCGCTCCGCCCCACTACCACTCACCTTATAGACGCGGGGGATGGCCCCCTGCCCATCCGTGGGGAGACTCGGGCCCTACGGGTCGACACCCACCAGCCAGTATCTACCCAGCACCCCTTCATCATTTTTTATTCCTCCTGCCGGAGCTATGACGGATATTTAGGGCTAGACCTACTTCAAAAACTTGGAGCCACCATCGACTGTCGCAGCCGACGACTCCAGTTCCGCCCCCCACCCCGCTCCACACCAGCCGTTTGTACCTGCACGCCGCAGCCCCGGCCGGAGGACCCACACAAACCCCCCCCCGCTCTCTCTCTTTTTTCCCCCCCTTCTTCGCCCCCTCCTTCCCCCGCGCTGCCCCACCCCACTCTTGCCCCCTCCTTCCCTGCCACCATTTCCGCCGCCGTTACCATCCCCTCACACCACGAGGCATGGGTGCCCCTGAACAGGCCCTCGGGCCCATCCGTTTTGTTCTCCCCCCGCCTCCCGGCCGGACCCCGTTCTGCCTGCCTCATTTCCTCTACCTTTCTCCCCCCCCACCGCGCTGCCATTCGCATCGCCAATCTCGCACCATCCCCTCTCACCCTCCCCAAAGGGCTTATCGTCGGAGAGATGGAAGAAGCCGAGCCCTGCGTCCCGTCCCCCCCCACCGCCCCGCCCCCCTTCCCCCCATCCCTGACCATCTCTCCGACCAACAGTCAGACGCCTTACGCCGCCTCCTCCTGGAGTTCCAGGATTTGTTTGCGACAGGGCCCGCAGATATAGGACACACTACGTACCTGTCTCACGAGATCCATACGACAGGCCCTCCGATACGACAACCTTCCCGACGTAAGAACCCCCAACAGAGAGAAGAGGAGGACCGCCAAGTGCGCGAAATGGAAGAGGCGGGTGTTATTTCCCCCTCCACCAGCCCGTGGTCCTCCCCCGTCATTCTAGTAAAAAAAAAAAGATGGCACGATGCGATTTTGCATCGATTACCGCCGCGTGAACGACGTCACGATTAAGGATGCTACTCCCCTCCCCGCATCGACGATTCCCTAGACTCCCTATACGGGGCGTCTTGGTTTTCTACCCTTGACCTCCAGTCTGGATATTGGCAGGTCCCCGTCCACCCGGATCATCGAGGCAAGACGGCCTTCTCTACCAGTAATGGCCGACATTATGAATTTAATGTCCTGCCATTCGGCCTCTGCAATGCCCCTGCCACGTTTTCCAGGCTGATGGAATCTGTCTTAAGCGGCCTCACTTGGGAGATATGTTTGGCCTATCTTGATGATGTCATTGTTTTTAGCCAAACCTGGGCCGACCACTTGCAGCGCCTCTGCCGAGTTTTCACCCGAATTCACCAGGCAGGCCTCAAGTTACATCTATCCAAATGTGTCCTGGCCGTAAAAACCGTCGCGTTTCTAGGCCATACAATTTCCCAAGCAGGAATTTCCCCAGACCCCGACAAGCTGCGTGCCATAGCGGACATACCACCTCCGCAGGATGTCCATGGCGTCCGTGCCTTCTTGGGGCTCGCGTCCTACTATCGCCGCTTCGTGAAGGGGTTTGCACAGATTGCTAAACCTCTTCACGACCTGACGAGAAAAGGGGAACCTTTCCTCTGGACAGAGGACCGACAAACCACTTTCCAACAGCTGAAAGACAAGCTCATCTCGGCCCCCATCGTGGCCTTCCCCGACTATGTCCTCCCTTTTCGCCTCTACACGGACGTCTCTCTTGACGTCATTGGCACTGTTCTAGCCCAGGTACAGGCCGGTCGGGAACACATTATTGCTTGTGCCACCCGCACACTGAACCCGGCCGAGAAAAATTATGCCGCCACCAAGCGAGAATGCCTCGGCATAATCTGGTCCCTCCAATATTTTAGGGCTTACCTTTCCGGGGCCCAAGTCACTATAATAACCGACCACCAATCACTCCAGTGGCTGCGACAATCGGACTCCCAGAACGCTCAAATCGTCCGATGGCGTGACACCCTAGAGGAATTCCAATATGAGATCTCGTACAGACCCGGGAAGCTCCACACCAACGCAGATGCCCTCTTCCACCTTCCCATCTGCGCGATCCAACCAGACCGGGACCTGCTAGAACTCTGGCACCACAAAGAACGCCCCCCCTGGATTCCAGCCCACCTGTTTCCCAAATTGTGCCGACAGGGCGACCACCTTTTAACCCCATCTGGACACATCCTCTTGGCCCCCGATGCGGCACGTGACACCCTGCGCCAGTTACACGCCCACAACGGCATCCATTTGGGCACCAAAAAATTGCTACAGGTGTTCAACGACGTCTACTAGGCCCCGAACCCCTCCACCCTCGCCAAGGAAATTATTCAAACTTGCCGCACCTGCGCACTCGGGAAAGACATTACCCGGACCGCCGGGCCTTCTGGCCATATCACCGCCCACAAACCCTGGCAGCTCCTAGCAGTCGACGTGGTAGGGCCTCTCCCTCCTAAATCGGGATATAAGTACGTGATCACTTTTGTTGACACGTATTCCAAGTTCGTAGTAGCCTGCCCCGCTAAAGAACATCACGCCGTCGCTGTCGCCGATGCCTTACTCCGACACGTTTTCCCCTACTTTGGCATTCCCCAAGCCATCCATTCCGATAATGCCCCCGAATTCTCCGGAAAAGTCTGGGAAGAGCTGGCCAGGATTTTTGGATACGAAATCTCCCACTCCTCACCATATTGGCCTCAAGGGAACGCGGTGTGTGAACGCAGCCATCGTACCTTGGCAAATCAGCTACGGACCAGAATCGAGGCTACAAAAGACAACGATTGGCCAGCACACGTCAAAATCGTCCAGTGGGGCATGAATTCGTGCCCCCAAGAGGACGGGGTTTCCCCCCACGAAAGGATCTTTGGCGAAACCCCCCTCCTACTACCTTTACGCCATCACCTGCAACCGCCCACCTCCGCCCCCGCCACGGACCCGCTACACTTGCTAAAAAGGCGGATATACCACCTACAGCGGAACTTAGATCTTGAACCCGACACAGCCACCAACCCCTTCAAGCCAGGTGACACCGTAGTCGTCGCCCAACTCCCCACTCCCCACAAACTTACCCCCCGTTTCACGGGCCCCCACACCATCACCAAGATCCCCAACCCTTACCAGGTGGTCGTGGATTACCACGGCACTCTCCGTACCCTCCGAAACCGACATGTGCGCCCCTTCCGCACGCCCACTCCCCCCGCCCCGACCCCACCCCCCGAACCCCCCACGGCTCCCGCTCCACCATCTACAACCACATATGAGTGCTACATCTCCTCACCTTCCCCCTCCCCCCCTACCACCTCCACCTCACCTGCCCCAGGCGCCTCACCTGACGCCTCCCCCCGCCACCCCCCCCTCCCCCTCGCCCCACCTGTCCATGGCTTCCCCCTCAGTCCTCACTCCCCCATCTCCAGCCCCTGCCACCACCCCCTCCCCCCAGCCCACCACCACCTCTTCCGCCCGCACCACCACCCCTTCACCACCCCCCCTTCCACCCCCCTTCCCCTGCCCACCACCCGTACGCCCACTCCACCAATACCACGTTCTACCATGCCCGCGGCACGAAAGACAACACGCCCACACCCAACGCCCCTTCCCCCCACCCCTACCCTCACCACCACCACCCGCTCCGGCCGCCTCTCACGCCCACCCGTCCGATATTCCCACACCCCTACACCACCCACCTCCCCGCGACTTCACACCGTCCAGCTACATCGGGCCCAAATCCCTCCTACCTGTACTCCCCAGGGACTCAATGCCGCATTACTGCCACACAAAACCCGGCCTTCGCCCACTCTATCCAGCATTCAACCTCCAACCACACCGACAACCACACCAAGCAACATGAGGATTAAGCGGGCTGTATGGGCCCCTTCCTTTACCAAGAATCACCGGCTCCGCGGGCCACACCACCTGTTAAATATCCTCTAACACACCACCACCCCCTCCGCCCTCTTCCTCACCTATGACCAAGCACAAGAGGAAAATTCTTACACTGTCGCCTGGCAGAACACACTCCGACACCTCCAGCCCGTTTACACCACCCCCAACACTCTAGCGTTCCACCTCCAGCCACAGGGACGTGACTTTCTTCAAGAACACGGTGGTGAAATGCGTGGCTTTGACGGACACACATACGGCACTCCGGAAAATTCCGGAGAATACCATAGTATCCCCAACAACGAGGCGAACCAGAAGCAGCGGAGTTCGCCCTCAAGAATGCCGACACCCCCACTCGGACCCCACGGGGTAGCCGCCACCAGCCACCACCACTCCGGGCAACAACGACGTATGTCAGCCCGGGCCGTGCGCCCCTGTGACATTCAACCACCATGCCACCACCACCGTAGGCGAAAGACACTACCTTCGCGTGGCGGAATCACCGAGTTAGCTAGGGGTGGAGTCAGAAACAATACTCCAGGCAGCGCCCCTCTGGTAGAGACGATCTATGGTCGCTCCCACAGTGAACAGGTAGAGACGATCTATGGTCGCTCCCACAGTGAACAGGTAGAGACGATCTATGGTCGCTCCCACAGTGAACAGGTAGAGACGATCTATGGTCGCTCCCACAGTGAACAGGTAGAGACGATCTATGGTCGCTCCCACAGTGAACAGGTAGAGACGATCTATGGTCGCTCCCACAGTGAACAGGTAGAGACGATCTATGGTCGCTCCCATAATATCCAGGTAGAGACGATCAATGGTCGCTCCCTTAAAACCCCGGTAGAGACGATCAATGGTCGCTCCCATAACGCCCAGGTAGAGACGATCAATGGTCGCTCCCTTGGCCCTCCGGTTGAGACGATCAATGGTCGCTCCCACAGTGAACAGTTAGAGACGATCTATGGTCGCTCCCACAGTGAACAGGTAGAGACGATCTATGGTCGCTCCCACAACATCCAGGTAGAGACGATCTATGGTCGCTCCCACAACATCCAGGTAGAGACGATCAATGGTCGCTCCCTTAAAACCCCGGTAGAGACGATCGATGGTCGCTCCCATAACACCCAGGTAGAGACGATCAATGGTCGCTCCCTCGGCCCTCCGGTTGAGACGATCAACGGTCGCTCCCACAGTGAACAGGTAGAGACGATCTATGGTCGCTCCCACAGTGAACAGGTAGAGACGATCTATGGTCGCTCCCACAGTGAACAGGTAGAGACGATCTATGGTCGCTCCCACAGTGAACAGGTAGAGACGATCTATGGTCGCTCCCCCAAAGCTCAGGTAGAGACGATCAACGGTCGCTCCCTCAGCACTCCGGTAGAGACGATCAATGGTCGCTCCCACAATATTCGGGTAGAGACGATCAATGGTCGCTCCCCAGTGTCCAGGTAGAGACGATCGATGGTCGCTCCCAGGGTGTAGTGAGGAGAGGGACGTCTCCACAACCGGAGGCTGAGCTTCAGGGGTCTCGCTCCAAAATATCTCGGAGAGACCTCCCTGTTTCCCCCGGCCTCTGTTCCCTGCGCGTGGCCCTCGAACAGACACACCTGTCGGGCCCCCGTGACAGCCGCTGCCGCAGTCCTCCCCTGACGGCGCCCCTGGTCGTGGGAGACCGCAGTCTGTCGCCTCTTCCGGCCCGCCCTAGGACACCCGGGCAAGACCTCACCACGCCCCCGCGACGCCGGGACCTGACCCAGAGGTTCCTAGACCTCTTCGGCCCCAGTCCTACGGGCCTTACGCCGGAGCCCAGTCCGGAAACCCCCGGACGCGAGAGGACGCCCTCGCGAGCCGCCCCGTGCCCTCTCGGCTCGCCCCGCCCGGACGACGCCCTCAGTCCGACCGGATCGCCGATGACGTGTCCTTGTTTCTCTCCATGAGGAAATACGAGTGACCCTGTAACAATCGTGAAGTAGGTTAAGTGTGACTCCCTGTCTCTTAGAATAAGTATTGTGCAGTGACTTTATGTAATCTCCATTGGGGTAAATCAGAACACAATATCCAGTTGAAGGACGAGAATGTGGGTTGAGACTTAAAGTGAAAATATGTGCGAGTGCCACCCCGAATCTTTCTAAAGACATATCTCTAGAACCCGAAGAAAGACTAAAACATTACTGGAGTTCTATTGGCTAGTCTCTAAGTAATATGGTGAAATAATATTTACGAATATTCCGACTTTGTTACGCGTTGTGAAGCGAGAGTCTACATATCATACCGAGGAGATGTGTAACGAATAAGTTGTGCCTACAGAAACCATATTTCCACCAAAATATCAAGGAAGGCGAGTATTAACGATATTCCCCTCCTCCGCACGCTATTCCTAAAACTCTCTCCATTCCTCGTTCCCGCTCTTAAAGCCAAAATAAGAATCAGAGTTATTTGTCAAAGAATCTTCACCAACAGAAAACACCTAAACTCCCTTGCTAACATCGGGCATCCTTCAGTATTACCATAACTACCTCCTCGCCGTTTTAAGTCACTCTCCGTGTCTCCCCTACCTCCTGGTGGATCACAAACCCCCCCCCCTCACGCGCTCCGCGCGCACCTGTATTTACTGCACTCCTAGTACTAAGATTTGTTGTATTGTCATTAGTATCTAGAAAGCTAGTATCCTGCGAGATACACAATATTTTAGATAAGGTTTTTGTATTGCTCTATATTGTGTTGTAATATCTGCTGAAGTGTCCTGTGTCTGACTGTGGTAATATACGTGTATGGTGTTGCCGAAGGTTTTTATGTCCTACCTCTCTTTATTGCACTAGCTCCGGTCTCGAAAGAGGACCTCGCTCCACGTTGGGTGAAATAGGGACGAGAAGTCGAGCCTAATTCAACCCAGCATTACAGTCGCTCCCACAGTGTCCAGGTAGAGACGATCAATGGTCGCTCCCACAGTGCTCAGGTAGAGACGATCAATGGTCGCTCCCACAGTGTCCAGGTAGAGACGATCAATGGTCGCTCCCACAGTGCTCAGGTAGAGACGATCAATGGTCGCTCCCACAGTGTCCAGGTAGAGACGATCTATGGTCGCTCCCAGCCTCGTGAGACGATCTATGGTCGCTCCGAGGGCGTGCAAAGGAGAGGGACGTCCCCACGGCCGGAGACTGAAGTCCAGGCTCTCTGTCCCAGAGTATCCCGGACAGGCCTCCCAGCCTCCCCTGGTCTCTGTTCTCTACGCCTGGCTCTAGAGCAGACGCACCTGACGGACCCCAGTGAAAGTCGCTGCCGCAGTCCTCCCCTGACGGCGCCCCTAGACGTTGGAGACCGCAGCCCACCGTCTCTCTCGGTTCTCCCCAGAACACCCGGGCGAGACCTCTCCACGCCCCCACGACGCCGGGACCTGTCACAGAGGTTCCTGGAGCTATTCGGCCCCAGTCCCGAGGGCCACACGCCGGAGCCAAGTCCGGGAGCCACAGGGAGCCCAGGACACGAGAGGACGCCCTTGCGAGCCGCCCCGTGCCCTCTCGGCACGCCCCGCATTGACGGTGCCTCTAGCTCAGCCGGATCACCGATGTCATGTTCCTGTCCATCTCCCTGATGAATACGAGTGATAATGTAACATGAGTGATTTAGGTTAAGTGTGACTCTCCCCTAGAGTAAGTATTGTGCATTGAATTCATGTAGTGCATATCGGGGTAAATCAGATCACAGTGAGAAGTTAAAGGGCGAGAACGTGGACTAAGATCTGAATGACTATACGTGCGAGTGCCATCCGTTATATAATTAATAAGCCTATGCCTTTAAAGACATACCCCCATTGCTGTGAAGGAATATTGTGAAAAGAAGTGTTAATAGTATTCTATCTTTCCCCACGCTGTGAAACGAGATCTATTGACTAGCTGTGAAGGAATAATGTGAAAAGAAGTATTAATAGTATTCTATCTTTCCCCACGCTGTGAAACGAGATCTATGGACTATACCCGTGAGGACATCTCTGTTATATAATTAATAGCCTGTGCCTATAAAGTCATACTCCCATTACGGTGAAGGAATATCGTGAGAGGAAATATTAACAGTATTCTCTCCTTCCCCACGCTACCCATAAAATCTTATTTACTACTCGCTCTCGCTCCTAAATCTCAAGTAAGTGTAAATCAAGGACCAGAGCTATTTACCAAAGTATCTTGGCTAGTGGAAACCATATAAACTTCACGGCTATTACCTGCCGCCTTCCAGTATTATCATAACTTTCTCCTAGCCGTTCTAAGTCACTCCCGCACCCCCCCGATCTCCTCCTAGTGAGTCACAACAACCCCCCCCCCGCGCCCTGCGCGCACCTATATTTACTGCACTCCTGATACACTAGGATTGTTGTGTTGTCATTAGTATCAGAAAAGCAAGTATTCTGCGAGATACACATATCCTAGATAAGGTTTTATATTGCTCTATATATGTTGTAATATCTGCTGATTTGTCTTGTGTCTGACTGTGGTAATATACGTGTGAAGGTTGTTGCCGAGAGTTTTTGTGTCCTGCCTCTCTTTATTGCACTAGCTCCGGTCTCGAAAGAGGACCCCGCTCCACGTTGGGTGAAATAGGAACGAGAAGTTGAGCCCAATTTCACCTAGCATTACACTGGTGGCCAGCGGTGGTTCTAGACCCGGGCGTAGAAGAGAGGTAATCAGGAAATATTTGGCAAAATGGCAACTAAACCGCACGTTCAGTTACCCAAGTTTGACCCTGACCAGTATGATATACACACATATCTGGCAATAATTAAACCCTTACTGGATATTGGCTTTGAAAATGACCAACAAAAAATTGCAGTCACACTACCACTGTTGGGTAAAAAGGCGGCGATCATAGTGCCGAAAATCGTCCCAGAACTTACCTGGCAGAACTTTAAAAAGTTCACTGTACAAGCCATTACCCCATCATTGGGGAAAGTAGTGGCTCTATCCAAATTGGATAGCTTTTCATTCGACGGGGATTTAGATAATACCCTGATACAGGCAAGACGCCTGGTTACTGCTGCCTACCCGGAGGCAGATGATGAAATCCGGGATCAGCATACATTTAATACTCTGCTCAGAGTACTCCCAAGTGTTGTAAGACAACACTTCACTATCCATGATCCAACAGGAGACATGGATAGAGATATCAGTTTAATGAGGCGCCTTTTAGCCGTCCATGCCACCCCTCAACGCATCGGCGAAATAAATCAATTCCCCGTTGACCTCATCACCATCAACCCGTGGGAATTTTCTCCGTGCTACCACGGATGTCCGATCCACGACATCCATGAGCAGCTAGAAGCTGCCCAGTGCAGCCAAATGACACGAGGGCGATTACAAACCTCCCCACCATACGCAAATTCCCCTAAGCCTCAGGGGAAGAAAATACAAAAAGGGAAAAACAAAAAGCGCCCCCCCACTGCCCCCGCATCCCACCGTAATGGCGGGGGCCACCTCACCTCTCCCCCAGTCTACGACAGAGGAGAACATTATCTTTCCTTTTCCTCCCCTCTCACTATCTCTTCTGTTCTACCTTCCCCTATTCCTGCCCCTAGTTCTAACCTTCCCATCCCACACACCACTGTACCCCCTCAACACAAAACTGGCCTCCCTCTTCACAGGCCTCCTAGGACCCTCTCCACATCTTTCCCTAACCTACTTCCTAAAACCACCTCCCCCTGTCTACTGCCTTCCACCTCCCACCCCGCGCCACCCACCACCATCACTTCACCACCGTTCGCTTTCCCCGCCCACACGGTTAACTCATTCACCTTCCCTATCACACCCTCCTCCTCATCCCCGAGCATTCAAACAACCCCGCGAGGCCGCATCTCCCCACCACCACCGTCTCTCCACCTACACTTCACCCCACCTTTCCTCAGCTCCAACGGCAAACAACACCTGCCACATCCCACTCCACAGCCCCTGCCAGGTCACCACGGTTTCAGCACCGCACACCGTCCGCCATCGCCCCCACACCCGCACCATCCCCTAGCTTCGTACCCACCGCCCAGCCCACACCACTAGCACAGAGCCCTGCTACCGCCCAGACCACTTCACCACCAAACACCGGGATGACACCACAAGATCACACTCCCTCCTCGCCACCTACCCTCCAAGCCAACTCTCCTGCCACCTCACCACCGCTACCGACCTCACACCCCCAACCCTCCCCTGCTCCCGCACCGCCTGTCACTTCCACATACGAGTGCTATGTTTCCTCCTCGCCATCCCCCTCCACCTCCCCTACCACATCAACCTCCACCGCCTCCACCACCCCCTGCACCTCACCTGACATTTCACCCGCCATGCCTCGCTCACCCTCACCCCTTCCCTCCGCCGCCTCACCCTTTCCACCCAAGCCCACGTGCCCCGGCCACCCCGCAACCCCCGCAGGACAACCCACTACCACCGCCCTCTCCCCTCCACACCTACGCACGCCCACTCCGACGTTCTCACCTTCTCCCGCGCCCCCAATGCACGCGACGGCCTGTGCTAACCAACCCCGCCCACCCTGCATGCCTACTTGCCCCACCCACACCCACCCTCAGAACCACCCCCACCGCCCGACACTCATCCCCACCCCCCCGATACACACACACTGTCAAGCTACATCAGGCCCAAATCCCCTCTACCTGTACTCCCCAGAGACTCAACACCGCATTACCACGACATAAAACCCGGCCCTTACCTGCAGTATCCAGCATTCAGCCCCCAACCACACCGACAGCCACACCAAGCAACATGAGAGTGAAGCGGGCCATATGGGCACCTACCCTTAGCAGGAACCACCAACTCCGCGGGCCACACCACCTGCTAAACCTCCTCCAGTCTACCACCGCCACCTCCACACTCTTCCTCACCTATGACCCAACACAAGAGGAGAACTCCTACACTGTCGCCTGGCAGACTACACTGCGACACCTCCAGCCCGTCTACACCACCCCCAACACACTAGCGTTCCACCTCCAGCCACGGGGACGTGACTTTTTACAGGGGGACGGTGGTAAAATGCGTGGCTTGAACAGTGCCCCCGAAGAATACCATAGTATCCCCGACAGGGCAAACCAAGAACAACAAAGTTTGCCCGCAAACATGCCGACACCCCCACACGGACCCCACGGGGTAGCCGCCACCAGCCACCACGCCGCCGCCACCGTAGGAGAAGGACACTACCTTCGCATGGCGGAATTGCTGAGCTAGCTAGGGGTGGAGTTAGAACTCAAACTCCAGATGGCGCCCCTCTGGTAGAGACGATCTATGGTCGCTCCCAAAGTGTTCAGGTAGAGACGATCAATGGTCGCTCCCAAAGTG